>NC_062532.1:6268382-6430882 GCF_022655615.1 Tachysurus fulvidraco
ATCACTTTTCACTACGATCAGCTCCGAGCATTTCTGCACTAATATTACAGGATTATAGTTAACTATGATATATACGGTGAGAAAAAAAAGCACTTAAAATTCAATTAATTACATTCCCTAATGTAAGGTTTTATTTCTCTTATACCACATCCGACTAAATGCTTTTAATAAAGAATGAAGTATCAATTCCATTTAATTTTTTGTAATGTCTCCAAAATAATAATAATAATAATAATAATAATAATAATAATAATAATAACAACAATAACAACAACAACAACAATAATAATAATAATAATAATAATAATAATAATAATAATAATAATAATAATAATAGTAGTAAAGGTAATAATAATAATAATAATAATAATAATAATAATAATAATAATAATAATAATAATAATAATAATAATAATAATAATAATAAAGTTTCTTTTATCAATTACACGAATAGCATTGATAATCTCATTAAAATGCAACCTGGCAAGGGGTCAAGGGATTGGATTTATTAGGCAGCAAGTGATATAGGTTTGGTACCTACCACGCACTGGTTAGTACCTACCAAAAGTGGTCCAAGAAAAGACAACTTTCAACAGCAATTAGTTCAAAACTAGAAAAAAACAATATGATTAGGATCAGTACATCAGGAGAACATGAGCGTTAGAAGCGTTAGAAGAGTTAGAAGAGCGTTAGAGTTTCTCCCAGTGACGCAATTCTAAGAAGACTTTTAGAAATGTGGGCGTTTCCCATTAAATTTAAAGATAAGATCCTAGTAAAGATAAAAGTTATTCATAAAGCATCTTAATGCTTAAAAGAGCTCTTAGGGTCAAAAAGTGTTAGGAGTAGACAGGAGGACATTTAAGAGACTTAAGAGTTTCTTTAGCAGATAAGAAAATGGCTAAAAGGTGAAGAGGGACAAGAAATTCATTGTATGCAATATTTAATAATGAAAGTGAGTTCATTTGTGAGCTACAAATTATAATATACGGATTTAAACCATCGTGTCATCTCATGTCATGTCCCAGAAAATGAATCAACACCTTTTGAGACACCAGAATCAGTATTATGGGGATAATTTACAGGTGAGAATTGTGTGAAATCAGAGATCTCAGAACAATTTACTGTCCTGTCAGAGAAAATCATCCACAAAACCACATCATCTACAGTACAAGTGCTGTTTCTGGAGGCCTTGGGGTGATCCTGCTGTGGCAGTAAATATCCGAACACGCACCGCTAAAAAGGAGATTTATTTTGTTTTCCTAACTAGATGCTTTGTGACATGATAATAAACCAGGGTTATTACAAATAAGATGGTTTAAGATTGCACTCTTAGAACTAAAACTAGCATTTTTCTCAGCAATTTGTGGGCTAGAGCGTTACTACAGGGCTGTACTATTTACAGTCAAATCACAGACTATTATGGTTTTCAAATATAAATATACATTAAAAAGGAAGGTTAGCTTTGCCAAAGAAACGCACACAGAAATTCCTTCCAAGTCAATAAACCCAGACTCAATTCAATCGTCCTTAGGAATCCCTTTATTTTGGTTTAAGATTACAATGGATTCAAAGCCGAACATGACATGGGAATACGTCCTGGATAAGGTGAGAGTCTATTGCAGAAGACCAAATACATACAGTACAGTCACATGCTAAATAAGATCAAAACCACTTTAGCCTCATCAATCATCCCAGAAGAAGAGGTCAGAAGAAACCAGAGGAAACCCACATAGACATAAGGGGAACATGACAAAAATTCAACGCTGCAGCATTAATTATTGTATTAGAGATCGAATTTACTCTACATATAAATCTACTTATTCTCTATACATCAGCTTATATTTGAATTTCTGTTGTTGCTTGGTAATGTTAAACCCTAAAAAACTGAAATAAAAATACTAAAAGAAAACCAAAAGTACTAACTTTTCAATCTAAAAAGAATTTTAATATCAAGAACTAAAACTCGATCTCTGCATTTCATTTTACACCCGACACTAGAACGTCTAAGATCTACCTTAGGGTTTAAGGTTTCACTGTTAAAAGTTAGCTTTCATACCTAAATCTAGTCCTAAATGTAAAGCTAATTTCAGTATGAAATCTTCAACCAAGATTTAACACTAAACCTAGATTTAATACCAAAGCATAGCCATAAGTTTAATACCTTAACCTCCCTCTAACTTTATTACCTAAACCAAGCCCAAACTCTAAAACATAAACCTAGCCTTAGTGCTTTAACACTAAAACATAGCTCTAGTTCGAATAACCAAACCTACCTCTAAAGATAATATCTAAATATTACTATTGTTTTAAGCTATAAACTGAAACATAGCCCTAAATTATTTATATAGCTAAATATACCTGAAGTTTAAATCTAGCCTTAATATTAACACATAATCCTAGCCTGAACTTTAAACACTTGCAGCTTATATTATAAACAAACATACAATAGCTCTTATATAAAAATATATACATTACAATATGGGGCACGGTGGCTTAGTGGTTAGCACATTCGCCTCACACCTCCAGGGTTGGGGGTTCGATTCCCACCTCCGCCTTGTGTGTGTGGAGTTTGCATGTTCTCCCCACCATGCCTCGGGGGTTTCGTCCGGGTACTCTGGTTTCCTCCCCCGGTCCAAAGACATGCATGGTACAGTAGGTTGATTGGCATCTCTGGAAAATTGGCCATAGTGTGTTAGTGTGTGAGTGAATGAGAGTGTGTGTGCCCTGTGATGAGTTGGCACTTGATGCCCGATGAGGCCTGAGATAGGCACAGGCTCCCCGTGACCTGAGGAGTTCGGATAAGCGGTAGAAAATGTTCAGACTTTATTGTTATCCCAAATAAATATTTGCAAGCAGCTATTTTTTACCAGTACTAGCTAATGTTTTGAATTGTATTTCTTCAGAATACGTGCACCCTGACACAATCGGATAAAAATTTTTTTAAAAAAAGCCTTTCATGACAAACGCGACTTATGAGTCGCATGATAGTAAAAGAAAACGAATATTAAACGGTCGAAAGAGTGCAGACAACACAGAGCGTCCAAGTGCAGGGTTCAACGTCGAGCCTTTTCTTTCTCACAGAGACACGGCTAAACGTTTTACCAGATGTACGACCTGGTTGAGAGACTTAACAACGATATGTTGTTCAAGAAAGTATATTCTTTTAGCTTTTGTTTTCTCTCTCTCTTTCTAATTGTTTTTATATTTGTTGTTTTTTTTTCCCCAACAGTTCTAGTTGGTGTCATTGAGTTTTATTATGAGAACAGTAAACATCCAGTAAGAGGAGTATTACAGAGCTTTATTTTACGTCTTGCAAAATCACAACATGTTTCTGATAAGCGAATATTTACAGTTATAAAAATTGATGGCGTCCTCTATAGAAATAAATATATCATCCAGTGAGTCTGATTTTATGGGGAAGCTGCATAGTTTTCTATTAACACACCAATTTTTCAAAAGATAAAATATTTTCTTAAGCTCTGGTGTCTAAATATTAAAAAACCCTAATATTTAGAAAAGACTTCTTTATGGAATATTTAACAAGGTTATGAGATTAACGAGACCGGAAATGTGCATCTATAACCGTGGATGAATAGAAGTGGTTGTTTTTTAGGTGACGCAACAAAATTGAGAAAAGTTTCACTTAATGCATATATGGAAACACATTTAAGCACATTTAAATCTATCTAATATTAATCTTGAAATTTTGTATTCTATTAATCTTTATATTATTCTTTACAATAACCTTTTGTTCTATGTAAAGTTCTGTAAAGCTGCTTTGAGACAATGTCAATTGTAAAAAGCGCTATACAAATAAGTTTGAATTGAATTGAATTGATCTGTTGTGAAAAATGCAATGCTAGTTGTGCCACCCACTGATAACTCTTGTTACTATGGCAACCATTAAAAATCTGATGAATGAGATGGCCACTACAATATATAATAGTTTATTATTTAATATATTTATGGTTAATATTTTACCTTATAACATTTTTTGGTTATTTAGTTGTTGCAGATTTGAAATCACCATCATCTAAGTCTTAAAATATTAACAGATGCAACCAGGATAAGTAAAGACAATGAACACACACTTAAATCCAAAACATTAGCTGATTTCATTCTAGCCCAGACTGTACACGCCGCTTACGCAGAATGAAAAACATCCCTAGTTTTGATCTCCATTTGGACAGAAAGTTTTCATCCTGATTCACAGACAACCTTCTTAACATGTGATCAGCCTTCTCGGCTTTAAAGTAGACGCATGTGACATGAGACAGTCATATGAGGTGGATTACTTTCTGTAAAATTCTCAACTTCCTGAAAAAAATTCTATCTAAAAAAAAAAAAAAATCTATTGTCCAATCAAAGCAGTAGGAATTACACAAATGATAAAAATAAAAAATAAAACAATAAAAAAGCAATTCCAAAAACTAGTTTGGTCTATTTCTTTTCTATTTAAATTGATTCGAAGAGTAGAATACAAATTTTTTTATTTTACCATTTGATTCTACCATTATATAGATATATATTATATGTAGCTAAATAATAGTGTACATACTGTATCCCATAGACATACTTTATTGCACTGTATTTGTGTATTTTGTGATCACGTGCATAAAAAGAAAATGGAATAAAACAATATAACAATTTTTTTAAATAACAGATTGAATCATGTTCGGAGAAGTAAGATGTAAGCTGGATGTAACTGACGTGTTCATTATATGAGGAAATTACAAGCATACTGTCCAACTTTCTCACATGATACCAAATCACAAAAAAACGTCTCGATACAGAAACAACCAGCCTCCTTGTCGTATTTCAGTTTCCCGCATTTCATCTTCCGTGCCTTTTTTTTTCTCACACACATGCGAGCGTTTGACCCTCGTTCTAGTTGCTGTAACACTTCAGAGCGCTTAAAGAATGTGGGTTTGATAAGATAATGAACAGATCTCAACCTGAGCGTCTGTTTGATAGAGTTACTTAATTTACTACAAAGTTGTTGTTGTTTTTTTTTTAAAGATTTATTTACCTCGGCTGTTGGCGTAACAGACATCGTGCTAGCTACTGGGCTAATTAGTGGGCTACTTTGCATTAGACTTTCTCTCATCTTTTAGTATTTAATAAATAATTTCTTGGTATAGTGGTCCAACTTATACTAGAGGATCTCGATTTATTTTCAGCACCATCTAAAGTATTTCTAGCTGCAAGATATACAGTATTAGTGCATTTGATCTAATACTTCACGTTTGTAGCTACAGACATTCCACCAATGTGGTCTATATTTACAGACATTCCACCAATGTGGTCTATATCTACAACTACAAATATTTCAACAATGAGCTTTATAGATACAGACATTCCACCAATAAAGTCTATAGCTATAGACGTTCCACCAATGAGATCTACATTTTCAGTTACAGACATTCCACCAATGAGGTCTATATCTACAGGTACAGAGATTCCACCAATGAGATCTACATTTATAGCTACAGACATTCCACTAATGAGGTCTATAGGTATAGACATTCTACCAATGAGGTCTATAGCTAAAGCTACCGACATTCTACCAATGAGGTCTATGTCTACGGCTACAGACATTTCACCAATGAGGTCTACTGTATGTCTACGGCTACATACATTTCACCAATGAGGTCTATGTCTACGGCTACAGACAGTGAGACACACTACACATCAGGACTTTGTTGTTAATTCTTTTCCTATAACAATATTAAGAAAATATCTTAATCTTTGATCCAAGCTACTGTATGTTGTGTCTTTCCCATTAGCAAGCAAATTATACATGACGTTGTGCCGACTATAAACATGTGGGAGCTACTGTATCTGGGCAAATACAAATATAGCTTTATGTTACAGCAATGCATCTAACAGTGATTAACCAGCAGACATTTGTATGTTTAAATTGGTACAAACTTGCAATCCCCCGGGGAAAAAAAATGTTGTTTGAATAGTAGCAGTGTTTTAACTTTGCCATAAAATGTCCTACAATCTGCTAGGAACACAAACCAGACACGAATTTTAGCATCTGGGACGAAGCCCAATCCTCATTGGTGGAATGTTTTTCACTTATTACTGTGTGTCTGTGGGTTAATTAGAGAGACAAAGCGCAGAATTACACTTTCACACATGACTGAGTGTGTCATGGTGAGTCCGTCTGCTCTGGGAGGAGAAAAGAACAGGAGAACAATGCTTTGAAGTGAACAAAACATGAGAGAAACATGCCAGTTCTCACACAGAGATCGAGATGGAGGGGAACTAGAATGAGAGATGGAGGCAAGGAAGGTCAGCGGGAGGTTGTAAGCATTTGTAAAGCAAATTAATTAGCTCGTATGTCCAGGAAGGGGAGAAATATCCGTCTCAGTAGGCTGAAGACATGCAACAGCACGCACACACACACACACACACACACACACACACACACACACACACACACACACACACACACACACACACACACACACACTTGTCTTACTATCCTTGTGAGGATATACAATTCATATAATCATTTATGTTGCATAATAATGCTATGTCTACACTGAAAACTAACCCTGATCTTAATCTCAGTAAGGAAATGGAAATATTTTGGCTCATTCCGTATTTATTTATTTATTTATTTATTCATTCATTCATTCATTCATTCATTCATTCATTCATTCTTTTTTGAAAACAAAGATTTTTGTAGTTTTTGTGTTAAAACATGCTAAATCCTTATCTGGACATTTGGTCCCAAGATTCCCTAAAACAGTCACATCAAACTACAAGCTACAAGATCGGAAAAAAAACAGCGATATTTTAAATCTCACTCTCCAAAAGTAAAATAGAAAACAGTTATCTATTAAAAAGTGTTGATGTAAAATATGCATGTATGTGGAAAGCAGCAGGGTCGAACTTTTAAACCATAGGATTAGTGAAAATATGCGAAATGTAGTTATGTACTGTAGCATGAGAAGAACATTCTTTAGAGAAGGATTTACCATAGCTGTGTCCCAAATAACACACTACATACTATGCAAGTATGGAGATTTGGGACACAACTTCAGATTCACAAATTTACTTGTATAAAATCTATTATTTAAGTGAGGAATGAGAGAAAGTTAATGATGAGACTAGCAAAACTATTTTTTAATTGCTGGAGTTTTTGTTACTTAACTTAATACCCTAAATGATAAATGTAACATTTCTTACCACAAATTTGATCTAAAATATCAAGATAACACCTTCAGGTTTTTCATGCATATGAACAAGAACTTGGGGCATCTCAGAGACAGTGTTGTGCTAGTTACTAAAAAATAGTATCTAGCTACAGTTACTTATTACTTCATTCAGAAAGTAACTTGATTACTTTGTTGATTACTTACACCAAAAAGTAACATGTTACTGTTAAAAGTAACTTTTTAATTACTTTTTTAAAGAAATAATGAGAATATTTCCACTTTGAGAAACTCGTCTTGCTCTCGACTCGACTCGCCGTTACTGCCGCACACACTTGAATAAACAGAAACACGACCACAGTGCGGCGTCTTCGTGTTTACAGGTTGGCATACACCAATCCTACAATGCATCGCTGCTGTAAACAGGTTAGACTGTAGGCTACATTTCAGCCAAAATGAATTAATTTAAAAAAGTAACGGACCAAATGCACCATATGGTAACGGTAATGGCGTTACTTTATTTAAAAACTGCGTTAGAGTATTAGTTACTGTCAAAAGTAACTGCATTACAGTAACGTGTTACTAGTAAAGCGTTACTGCCTAACACTGCTCAGAGAGCAGTAATGGGTTTGATATCATTTGTGTGTAGCAAAGTAGTAGTTTTTTTTTTTTTTTTTTGGAATTTTTCTATGAATACATTTCCCAAATACTTATGAAAAACCCCATTTTTAAAGCTCCGAGTGTCTACTTTCATATGAGCTTCATATTAACCACCACTGTGGAGTGAAACATGATAAAGTAATCGAACACAGAGACGACAAAATAAGCTTTAATTATTTTTATTTTTTTAATATAAAAAGAGCTTAAAAATACTTCCTTTTAAAAGTTATTATAAGAAGAATGATTGAAACTTGTGCATGAGACCATGAAGTGAGAACACTCACAGCAGCCATTTGTAATACTGGCATAAAAAAAAAGAAAAGAAAAAAGTCTTGTCGCTTTCAAGTTCCCTTTTAAGCAGACATCACTGAAGAAAAGCGACTGATGAATACATAAGCGTTTTGAAGTTAATAACAGCATCGGTGAAAAACGACGTAATCGATCCTCAGATACTAACCATATCCTGGCTGATACATTTCTTTATTCTTTATAGGATTATTTCCTTTTTTTTCTTCTTGATTGAAAACTCTCCATGGTGCACTGATGTCATCTGATCAAAGCAGGATTTTTTCATATCGTTACACAACTAAAAACACTCTCCCCACTCACAAAACTTTAGCGATGGGAAAAGCGTTTGAGATAGCGAGACGCTTTATTTTGCTCGTAAAAGTAGAGAACGCTGTATTTCACAGTTGTTAACTTTAAAGCTACAGCTGAAGACACACTGAAATAAAATACAACATTGACAGCTGTTTGAAACTCAAGTTGAGGTGATGTTCGTGTTATCTGGTTCTCTGTGTAACGTCTGGATTTACTTTACACTGATTTAGGATTTGATAGCTAATTAAATAAAAGAGGGGGTGATGCAGATGGTGTGCTGGGGAAGTCGTGGCTGGGGAAGTCATGGCCTAATGGTTAGAGGGTTTGATTCCTGACCCTAAGGTTGTGGGTTCGAGTCTCGGGTCGGGCACGACTAAGGTGCTCTTGAGCAAGGCACCGAACCCCCCCAACTGCTCCCCAGGCGCCGCAGTATAAATGGCTGCCCACTGCTCCGAGTGTGTGTTCACGGTGTATGTGTGTTCACTGCTGTGTGTGTGCACTTTGGATGAGTCCAATGCAGAAAACAAATTCTGAGTATGGGTCACCGTACTGTACTTAGCCGTATGTCACGTCACTATCTATCACACTATTCTATCCATCCATCCATCCATCCATCCAGCCACAGTAGGGATGTCAATGGACAGTACTTGAGCCAATGAAGGCATTTTTTAAATAATTGCTATCGGTTTTATTTCATTTGTGGCATGACTATTGCCCCTTTTCCACCGAGGCAGTTCGAGTGCTGGTTCGGAGCCAGAGCCTAATTTAGAACCAGTTCTTTCTGTTTCGACCGCCAAAGCACCGGCTCCGAACCAGGAAAAGTGGTTCTTAAGTAGCACCAAAACGTTGCTGGTCTAGACTTAAGAACCGCTTGCGTCAGGAGCTGGGGGCGGGGCTACTGTTAGCACATTTGATAATGTACCTTAAGTATACTAATGTTTAATACACTTTTACTTTACTGCGATATGATACATTATCAGCACACATAATAGTAAGTAGCTACATGCTACGGCTAAATTTTTTTCTGTGTTAATGATAAAATAACGTTATGTACTTTATCCATTACAACCTCCGTTTATACAGATTACATGGAGCTGCACGTACACGTTTTATTTGCTGCGTTTGGATGCCAATTTATGTTCGCAAAGCCATGAGTATTAACTGTAAAGCAACATCCACCATTGTTGTTGTATTTGTGTTTGCCACTGCTGCGCTAACGTTGCTGGGACACGTGACACGTATACAGTGACGTCACACTCGGCGCTGTGATGGCTCTCTAGCCGGTGGAAAGGAAAACCGGTTCTTAGAAGGTTCGCCAGTGGAACAAACTTTGAACCAGCACTAGCGCTAGCTCTGAACCAGCACCCGGTTCCTTCTGGTGGAAAAGAGGCATATGTGGTCTGCAATGTGAAAATATTTAAAAGAAAAAAACAAACACAAAATACATGCGCTTAAAGCTGCACCTTTGACACGCTACCTAAAAAGTCTCTAGTCTTTAAAGCTACATCATAAAAAAAACAAAAACAACATTTTCTATCCCCGTAACTCGACTACCTGCGTAACTCACTTCTGAATACAAGTAACATTCCCCACATTGAAAATATCAACGTCTTGCAAATTCCTAAATTGCTAGCTCTTTATAAAGCCCTGTCTATCAAGCAGGAACATTTATCTTCCCATCCCTATCATGTCATTTTCTTCAATAACATGCGCACTAAATTAACAAGGTAGTAATATTGCTGCTATTATACAGTATAATAATAAAACCGATTTCTCACTGTAATTCCTGCTCTACATGTTAATGTGTCAAACAGCAAATTATGACAGCAGTCATCACCACCCCTCCTTCCCTACACTTTATGTATTCTTATATTTTTATAATTTTTTTTTATTACTACTTAAACCCGAACCCTGGATTTGGCAGTACTGTCCTCTTCTAATTAGCGTCGGTTCACTGCATGGCTTTCTCTTTTATTTTTCCTTAATCGCCATTCCAGAGTAATTGGTTCAGGATGCTGATGTAGGACGAAAAAAAAAAGAACAAGACGTCCATAAAGAGTGAAAAAACGTCAGAGAAGTGATTCCTTTTCTATTATTAGTTGCCCCTGGAAGACTCGCTGACCTCTGAGAGACATGAAAGAAAGCTTGCGGACGGCAAATGAAGGCGTAATTAAACATTTCCTCGTGTCTGAGGCGTAAAAGTTGCCTTGTGGATAAAGAGGAGTTGTGAGAAAGGTGGATGGAAATGAAGTGGATAAAGCTTCCAATCTGAGACACAGCTACTGGATATCGGTTACACCAGTAAATGCCCATTGTTTACAGATTTCTTCTATCTAAGAGTGATCTTTTTTTTTATGTTCAACGATTACAACTTAAACTTAAAACATACCCACTAACAAAACTGTAAACTTTAGCAAATGCAAGAGCTCATGAAACACGCTACAAATACAGTTATGTGCTAATTCAAAATGTCGGACGTAAAAAATTTAAAACGCTTATGTTCGACAGAACTCATGTTTCAATTTAAAGTTTGCAGCTGCTTCATTATTTTTCATTGCTGTCTAGTTGCACAAGAGCTCGATTATGTCATGAGTCACGACTTTATTGTACAGCACATTAAGTGTAACTCTCTGTTGATAGAGTGCCTCTCTATCCCTCTTGTGGGAGAGTCTCTGGTTGGGTTCTTCTTGGTGTGTCCCAGTGGGCCTTGTCCCTTGTGGGTCGCATCCCTTGTAGGCCATGTTTCTTATGGGTTGTGTCTCTTGTGGGTGTGTCTTTGTATTTGTGTGTCTTGAGGGCCACGCCCCTTATGGGCTGTCTCTCTCGAAGTCCGTTCCACCTTATGCGCCGTGCCCCTTGTGGGCCGCGTCTCTTATGGGCCGTGTCTCTTGCGGGCTGCGAACCCTAAGGGATGTATCTCTTGTGGGCACGTCTTTTGGAATTCTTGTCTCTGTAACTTAATCACCTGGAACCATATTTTTATACATATTTTTTTTTTATTCCCTTTCAAATATTGACCAAGATTTTAACTGATATTAACACTCAAAACATTTGAGGGAAGAAAAAAAAAATTCATGGAAACTCAGCTACTGTATCAGTGAAGGAAAGGGAGCAACAAAATTGGATCGAATAAGCCTTGTGAGATTTGCTCCAGTTTTCCAGTCACTACTTGGCCGTCCTCGGGTTCGCCATGAAAAGGCGCCAAACGTGGACGTCATGGTGGAAATTCAGGACAGGGCGAGTTCAGCTGCGTTACAGAATCTCTGTTTTAATGAATCATGACCTCTCCGTTTGGCAGAGGGGATCTCTTGCTGCTTTCTTTTTCAGATCACACGCTCAGAACGCCTTGGGAGAGAAGAGTTTATAACCGAAAACATCTTTCTTATATATCACTATCTGTCTGTCTGTCTGTCTGTCTGACTCAAAATCAATGCCAAATAACCGTTTTTAATTTTTTATTACTAAAAGTGGAACGATACAAAACATAAATTTTTCACCATAACGCTTTATGCGCTTGGCTCAGTATCTTTATTCTGGTCTACACGTGTTTCTCTATTACAGAGATGATCTTCAAGACCTCCGAACTGAAAGGCACAAGAAAAAAGAAAGGAAGCGAGCAAAGAAAAAAAAAAGACGGCTGGCATTTCTAAATGCAAAACAGAGAGTTGGTGTTTGTCCTGTTTTATCCATCACTTAATTCCAGTCATAAATCACACGTCACACATCAAGAGGAGCAGGAGAAATGTTTCATGGTCAGGGTTGAATTTTACATGTTTTATATTTCACACATTTTTTTTCACATGGACATTTACATGGTGCACGTGTTGACTTGGGATTGTTTTGACAATTCACAATTCATTCATTTATTTTCACATCTGTTTTTTGTTTGATCCCCCTTCATTCAATCCATTTATTTTCCTTGTTCTTCAGTAGTTTTACATGCAAGTTATTTCATGATTCCTTTAGGTTTCAATGTAATTTTTGTGATTTTCTTTCCACATTGACACTTAATTACACAGTGGACTATTTTTTCACGATATATTAATTGTCTGTGTGTGTGTGTGTGCTGAGGGGGCGGGGTCAACAAAATATTTGTTCACATGACTCCATTTTCCTGCAGGATTTCTACCCATGTGATTCATTCACTTCGTCCAACCGATTCGTTTAGGTTCACATGATTTCTTTTATGATTCACCTTTTTCAAGATTCATTTATTTTTACATGGCTCATTTTATAACTTGTGATTTGTACCAGTGTGATTCACTTACAGTGATCAAATACTCATTCATTAACATGCGATTTATTTTCTCAATACATTTCCGTGATTAATATTCACACGATTTTTCCAAATGATTCACTTATTTTCTTATTCACTATTTTTTTACAGGAATTCTTACGTGGGTTTTTTTTTTTCTGATTAATTTATCTCTTTTTTTCTTATTCACTATATTTTTAACGGGAATTCTTACACATGGTTTTTCTTTTCCTGATTAATATATCACGTACGATTTGTCCACACTATTCAATTCTTTTCACATCAACTTAATAGCACAATGCTGCTATACAATGAAAACTACGGGATAGCGAACAACGCAAATTCAACATCTTTTAATTACATGACAAAAATAAATTATATATTTGTATTTTTATATATATCAGCCTGAGCAGATGATGTGGTCTTTATTTTTAGGAAAACAATCTTTATAGGCTCTCCCAAGGAAACAGTATTTCCCCAAAACAGCTCCAAACTGAGGCTGTTCATACCGCAAGCAAAACACACGCTGTACTGCATGCTAAAAAAAAAAAAAGTGAAACTTTTAAACTTTTGCCAGAAAGTTTTCCCTTTTCTCATATTCTCTTCTGTTTATGCATAAGATTTGTGTTACGAGTGAAAATATAAAAATGAGAAACCGAGTTGGACGTGGAGTAGATCCCCACAGAATATGAATAATATAGTAAATTATATTAACAGAAAATTTGAAGCTGAAGTAAATTGTGTTAGAGAAGGAGAGGAGGAGAGACAGAGAACAATGAAAATGATGAGAAATACTTGTGCTTCTAAATTAACTACTTTAGATCCGATTTCACAAAAAGTTTTAAAATAATCCAGATCATTCATTCAGTATCATTACATTCTGCATAATTACATAGTACAGCGTTCTAAGTTCTGTCTTTTAATAAAAATAAAATATTTCAGGGACATGCAGTGTGTCAGATTTCAAGTTTTAATCCTCGGGCAGCAATTTCAGAGTTTTCACATGAAGTAGTGAGATTATCTAGCTAAATCTCTCCTTACGTTAGCTAGCTAGGTTAAAAGCTACATCAACAAATCCTTCACTGTAGCACAGGAGCACTAGTGCTTCTATCTACCTACTGTAGCTAGCTAGTTAACTGTGTTAGCTCACTGTATGGAGGAAAGTTAAGGAGTGATTTGTCTAGAGAACAAACTCAGTACATCATACAAAAATTTGGAAATCATCAATGAAGGAACTGTGATAAAAGAGCTGTTTAGCTAGACAAAGTAGCACAAACGATGTTTGCTAGCTTGCCAGCTAACTCTGGGTTAGCTTTCTGTGTGGAAGAAAGGTAATGAGAGATTTAGTTTGAACCATAACTTAATGAGAATGTTCTGAAATTAAAATAATCAGTGTAGAAACTGTGCTAATAGAGCTATTAACTTAGACCAACAAGCACAGGTGCTTGCTGCTTACTAGCTAGCTAACTCAGGCTAATGGGTAGCTGTGTTAATTGGCTATGCGGAGAAGAGGTAAGAAAACAATTAGCTAGATAGTAATGGGTGTGTACTCTGAAATCGTAACAAAACAGTGAAGAATTTATGCGAATCAAACTAATCCAGGTAGGACTGATGTTTCTAGCTAGCTCAAGAAAATGGTTACCTATATTAGCAATTAATTAATTACATATGTCATGTAGTGAATGTTCCAGAATCGTGACAGAAATTCTAGAAGATTCTCATTGGCTTTTTTGCCAAGGAACAGAACTCACTAACAAGAGCCACTTCACAAAGTGTAGCGATTTAAATTCCGCAAACAAAACAACTTGACTGTCAAAAAAAAATTAGAGAACATTATGAATACAAAAAAATGTTTTAAAATGTAAATTGATTGTAATGTCTGTTTATAATCCTGTCATGGTATATTATAATGGAGCAGCTCAGCATTCCGCAAGAGCGCTCTTACAGAAATTTAATTCTCACCTTCCAAAGGAGATTTACTAGTTTAATTTCACACGAAAACACACACACACACACACACACACACACACACACACACACACACACACACACACACACACACACACACACACACACACACACACAAACCAGCTTTGTGGGGACCAAAGATTCCTATTATGTAATATGTTTTACTACTTGATCATGATTATGCCAAAATCTACACATTACCCATCAGCCTCAGCATGTCACATGTCCTAATCTTGGACACTTTTTGTATTATATTTCTGATGTTTTGTAAAGCTGCTTTGAGACAATGTCCCTTGTTAAAAGCACTATACAAATAAAATTTGGAAAAAAAAATTGTACTTACTATTTATATACTATTTTAAATATAATGTGATTAAGTGTTTAGTTTGTGTATGAGTAAGAGCGAGTGTGTCGAGTGTGTGTGAGTGTTTTCTTAGTGTGCCACAGCCTTGGCCATCATCTTTGTAAGCCGTGTATTCATAATTTATGGTTTTTGTTTTATCCATATTTTTTGTTCGTTGGTTGTTTTGCACTTTATCAAAGAAGTGGAAAAGTTTTCGGAAATGAAATATTTCTTTTATGGATTAGCTTCAGGAAGCCTAACATTTATCTCCAGGATTCTGATCTTCAATACAGATAATCTTGCTAGACTTCACAGATCACATCGCAAAGAAAGAGGCACATGTTCACAAAAGTGTCTTGCATTCATTATATTCAGTGGAATTTTAACAACTGCTTTTATTAGAAAACAGCCGCTGGAGTAGTCAAAGCATGTCTAAGAGTGGAAGAAAAACAAAAACTTTTTTATAAGGTTCAGGTTGTGTTCTCATCCACTACTGGCTACACTTCCCTTCAGTGTTTGTCCAGAACTGTCTTACAGCTCAAGTTTTCCACAAATCGGATTGTGAAAGAATTCCCAGGGGGTGATGATGCTCTGGTAAATGTTCTGCTGCGAATCCTTGTATCCTGGCATTGATGTGGATGTTACCTTGACATGTCCCACCTACCTTAACATTATTGCAGAGCAAGTATACTCTTCCATGGCGACGGTATAATCGCTCAAGTCGGTGACCTCTCTCAACAGGATAACGCTTCCTGCCTGCCACACTGAAGAAATCCTTCAGGAACAGTTTGAGGAATGTCTTAGAGTTCAAGGTGTTGACCTGACCTCCAACTTGAAGTGGTGCACAAAACCACAGGCTGTGTTTAAAATATCACGCTAAAACATACAAGAGTTCATAGAGAATTGAACTTCCCACAAATTTTAATTTTTTTTTGTTTTGTTTTGTTTTTTTTAAATCCAGGATTTGGGATCTAACCATAAAGTTCTCTTAAGATCATTAGCTAATGAATTCCAATGTGAAGGAAGAAACATGATCCTAATAAAAGTTAATAATCTGAATATTATTACAATAAATAATGCATGTCAAACTCCCAAAAGGTTAAATTAGAATGCATAATCAGAGCGGGCTTCTTGGCTGCATTCTTCTCTTCTTTTCTTTCTATTTTTAATCTAAACAATTTAAATCGGTCGCTTGCTAATGAATTTGTTTGATGTTTGCTCGAATGAGGAACTAATTAAAGCTCACAGCTGAGCCTGAGTGAATTCCAGGGGAGTGTCCTCTTATTTTCTCTCGCTGTGTGTGTGTGTGTGTGTGTGTGTGTGTGTGTGTGTGTGTGTGTGTGTGTGTGTGTGTGTGTGTGTGTGTGTGTGTGTTGAAAGTGTTGTGTATATAGGAGTGGTTCATGGCTTCACTGCATACTGCTGATTGCTTCTTTCTTACCTCATTTCTTTCACCCCCCCCCCCCTTTGACTGATTTTCACCTCCTTTTGCTTCCATCACTCTTTTTTAATTTTTTTTTTAATTTTCTTTCTTTTGCCTCATCATCTCATTTGGTTTCTCCTACCCATTCTTTTTTTTGATCTTCACTTGTTTTCTCATTCTTTCCCTTCATTTATTTATCAGCTTTCTTTCTTTTATTCATCGTTCATCTTCCTTCCTTCTCTTGTAATTCCTTCTTTCTTTTGTTCATTCGGTCTCTTATTTTCATTTTCTTTCCTTCTTTGCCTCTCTTCTCATTACCTTCCTTCCTTCTTTCTTTTTTCCATCTCCTTTAATTCTCTTTCCTTCTTTCTTCCCTTTTTTATTTCTAATTGTATTATTTAGAATTTTCTACCCCCCCCACCCCCCCCGCTATCATTACCCACTCTTTCTTTATTGTTTATAAAATATTTCTTTCACTTTCATGATAGTAAGACCAAAAATTAATAATATTTTATTATTATTATTATTATTATTATTATTATTATTATTATTATTATTATTATTATTATTATTATTATTATTATTATTATTATTATTATAAGGTTCCATTGAGGGTCAAGGGCTCAGTGAAGGATTTAATGATTCATTTTCGTCATGGATGTGAGGAAGGAATACACCCTGGGTCACCAGTCCATCACACACACACACACACACACACACACACACACACACACACACACACACACACACACACACACACACACACACAAAATGTGTGTGCATGGTGCCCTCTGATGGGCTGCTGTCCCATTCAGGATGTATTCTCGCTTTGACACCCAATTTAATAGCTTCCAGATCCCTCTTGATCCTCCTGAGGATAAAGTTCTTCCTGAAGATGAACAAACGTACATTACTCTATGCTGTGCATGTCCGATAGTCTCTCCATTCTTGTCTCTTCTCTTTTTTCTTTCTTATGTCGATCTTGTATCGTCTTATCACCTTTTTTCATACTACTTTCATTTTATTTTCCCCTTCATATCTGTTTTCATTCACATCTCTCCCATCTGCTCTCTCTCTCTCTCTCTCTCTCTCTCTCTCTCTCTCTCTCTCTCTCTCTCTCTCTCTCTCTCTCTCTCTTACCCATTTACTCTTTTCTCCTCATGGGCACGTTACAAGATCCGACAAGTGACTCTGATTCAGAGGAAACTCCTCCAGAGCTTATCTAATTAACACCCCACTTCTTCCCTTCCCTTTTCTATCTAATTATCACAGAGTTAATGTGATTATGCTGAAACTGTGAGATCGGCAACAGATGGGAAAAGACAAGTTTTATGACCCTTAAAAAACCCCAAATAAACTTTTTTTCAGTTCTTGAGTGTGTTGAATACACCTTTAAAAAAAACAACAATGTAGCTTGTAGACAAAAACAAGCACAACATCAGGAAGGAAATGTCCTCATCAACTTACTAGATGAATGTAGAGTCAGTTAAATAACATACTTAAGACATGAATTTTTTCTATTTGTTAAAAGTCCCAAGAGTGAATCCACTTGACATTTCAGTTTATTGCTTTAAATGTTATTTTCCAGGTTCTTTTCTTTCTTATAAGATCATTTCAAGTAAATATTCCTGACAGAAGAAAGTTCACCTTTCAACAATAACAAAGGACCAGCTAGGTTGATTTGTGAATGTCCAAATTGAATTAAATTAAAATGAACGTTTTATTTTTTTGGAAAGATGTTATAGATCATAGAAGTTTCAGTAGAAATATTTTTGAATATTTGAAATTTTTGAAAAACATCCTTTAACTGGGAAAAACACGATAAAGACATCTTCTTTAGTTTCTCTTATCCGAACTACTCGGGTCACGGGGAGCCTGTGCCTATCTCAGGCGTCATCGGGCATCGAGGCAGGATACACCCTGGACGGAGTGCCAACCGATCACAGGGCACACACACACTCTCATTCACTCACACACTCACACACTACCAACAATTTTCCAGAGATGCCAATCAACCTACCATGCATGTCTTTGGACCGGGGGAGGAAACCGGAGTACCCGGAGGAAACCCCGAGGCACGGGGAGAACATGCAAACTCCACACACACAAGGCGGAGGCGGGAATCAAACCCCCCAACCCTGGAGGTGTGAGGCGAACATGCTCGATAAAGGAATCTTTTTATTTTAAATAATATTATACATAAATATTAAAATTTTTGATTTTTGAACCATTTTATTTGATGATATTCTTCAGTTTCAATTTTAAAATGAATTTAATTCATTTCAACATTAAAACAGATTACTGTTCTGTTCAAGAAACAATTCTGATTATTTTATATAATGTTTTCAAATCTATTAATTTGCACCTTAAAATAGTTCTACATTTCTCATTAAATAAAGTACTATGTAACTACATAGTATTTTAAGTGTGCACTATATCCTCCCCCCATGTGTGTGTGTGTGTAACACAATAGGAAAACTAAGAGGCCGTGTTGTTAAAAATATCAGATCTGTGCAGATTAGCACACAATCAATCATGCTTGTGCTGCAGTGACACGTAGGACACACAAAGGCTCATGCATAGAGACGTAGGCGCACACACATACACGCAGATATTGTGTTTCCTCTGCTGGGACAGGACAGGTGCTGCTACAGGAGAATGAACAGTTGTCTCCATGTTTACTCCTCTTGTATTACATTAGAAATATTTATATAGATATATCACACATCTCCAGCTGAAGCATGGATAACACTCCCGTTTTAATATAAAGAGGATTTGGTCACATCTATTTAATGACTCGTTCTGAGATGTACTGAGTGATAGACAGATAGGGAGCTAATACTTGTAGACATGAGTACCGGGATAGACATATAGGGTGCCAATACTTGTAGAGTTGAATAGTTGGGCATTGTGCCAATACTGGATACTAGTAGAGAGAGAGAGAGAGAGAGAGAGAGAGAGAGAGAGAGAGAGAGAGACAGACAGACAGACAGACAGACAGACAGACAGACAGACAGACAGACAGACAACTATAATTCACTGTAATTTTAAATCATACTTAAATTTGTTCCGAAAAAGGTCAAAGGTCACATGATTCGAATCTAAAAGGATTAATCACGTCCCCTCAATGAGAACCATAAGGACTCAGCTGTTCTATTCTGGGAGCCACTCAAGAACTTTCAGTTCTTGTTAACATACTCAAGGCACTGGAGTCATTTACACCTGTTTTACTTTTATACACACACACACACACACACACACACACACACACACACACACACACACACACACACACACAATAGCGTAGACATATAGTGTGTCCATATGCACCATGGTTTCATCTCTTCCTGGGATCTTTATCTGATAATTTAGCAAGACATGACTGTGTGTGTTGTCCGGGTACTGTACACATTTTGATGAATAGAATTCTACATTTTTAGCATAGAAATGAATAATAATCTTTATATTTGTGTCAAAGTGTAAAAACTGTTGTGCCCTTTGCTATAATGGTGATATGTGGTTTGTCCCCGCAAAATTTATAGCTCTTTTTTTTTTTTTTTTACAGACAGACTGTGAGGAACAAATATATCCTCATAAGAAATGCATTGACAATACATGACTATATGTGTGGCCCAGATGGTTTTACTGTATTTCTGCAGTTCCTGAACACACACACTCACTCACTCACACACACACACACACACACACACACACACACACACACACACACACACACACACACACACACACACACACACACACACACACGTAATAACTGATTGATTGATTAGTGTGAATATGATGAATAGCATCAGTTATACGGTAGAATAAAACACCTCAGGTTGTCTGGCAGCATGTGGGGACATTTGAGGCTGGTCCCCATAAAGTAGCAGTGTGTGTGTTTCTGTATAGGGTTAAAGTGAGGACCTAATAACCTCAAAAGAACAAGAATACATAAATCTGTGTGTGTTTGTGTGCGTGCTATATAAATAAAAGAATACCTGGCAGTTTTGTTGGGACTTTTGGCCACTTCCCATTTTTTATATGTATATATTGCAGATATTGTACTGTGTAGGTTTAGAGTGAGGACCTAATATCCCCATAAGGACACCAATACATGCCTGTGTGTGGCCCAGCTGGTGTTATTGTATTTCTTTAGTTTCTCTCTCTCTCTCTCTCTCTCTCTCTCTCTCTCTCTCTCTCTCTCTCTCTCTCTCTCTCTCTCTCTCTCACACACACACACACACACACACACACACACACACACACACACACACACACACACACACACACACATAATCTGATAAATAGCATGTGCTGTATAATAAAGCAAAATACTGTAGAATTGCACTTTTAACTTTAAAGTCTGTGGTATCTTTTGCTAAGATGATCCCAAGGTGTGTGTATGTATAAAACATTCTTGTCTGGACCATTCAGACACTCAAATATTCAACTATACATCATCCAACTGCATTCTCTCTGTCCCACAGTACACTGAAATCTTTTTCCCAGACCGCACAGACATTTAAATAACATGGGTGTGTGTGTGTGTGTGTGTGTGTGTGTGTGTGTGTGTGTGTGTGTGTGTGTGTGTGTGTGTGTGTGTGTGTGTGTGTGTGTGTGTCTGGCCAGCAGCAGTGGAAAGGCACTGCAGAGATAGGACACGTGTGAAAATCGGCTGGAGTATTTTATTAAACCTCCACTATGAAAAGAACCAGAGAGAGAGAGAGAGAGAGAGAGAGAGAGAGAGAGAGAGAGAGAGAGAGAGAGAGAGAGAGAGAGAGAGAGAGAGAGAGAGAGAGAGAGAGGAGAGAGCAGTATCAGCATTTAATGTTTATTTAAACATTTCTAAGCAGCAATACATTATAGGATACAAGATAGCCAATCCAGATTCCAGGCATTTCAGATAGTCTAGCTACTGTGAATGAAAGAGTGAAAAAGGGACCATGGAGGGAAACAGAGGTTTTGGGGAGCGGTGGGGTAGGTGGATGACAGAGAGAGAGCTGGAGGATGGACGGATGGGGGTTGTGCCTGTCTGTAAGTGTTTAGCTCTCATGTGGTTTGTGCGATGAAGCAGACCTCATCTCCCACTTTAAAGCTCCTGAAGGAATCCCTCGCTCCTTCTTTCCTCCAGCCTCACATACTCAATCCCTTGCTCTTTCTTCTCTAGCCACGGACTTAACGTAATTAAGTAATGTAATTGGCATTTGATCTGTTGTGTGTATAGTTAAAGTACTTTATTACAGTGCAACAGTAAGTTAACTTCCAAGTAATGTCAGAGTGACTTACTGTAACTTACTGTATAGTAGTAGAGCATAGAAATATTGTAGCTACAGAAGTACTTAGTAACTAAAATACTGGTGCTAGTAATCATAGTATAGTATCTTGTGTCATATTATACTGTAGTTCAAGCATTGTGTCATTAGTAGTATAGTATAATATATTATACTATTCCAGAATTTTTAAGTTAGAATAATTGTAGTGTAAAATTTGTTATCAATTTAACTTGGTTATACAATGAATATAACTACAGTATTAATCCAATTATTTTAACTTTATAATAACTCGGGTCACGGGGAGCCTGTGCCTATCTCAGGCGTCATCGGGCATCAAGGCAGGATACACCCTGGACGGAGTGCCAACCCATCACAGGGCACACACACACACACACACACTCTCATTCACTCATGCAATCACGCACTATGGACAATTTTCAAGAGATGCCAATAACCTACCATGCATGTCTTTGGCCCGGGGGAGGAAACCGGAGTACCCGGAGGAAACCCCAGAGGCACGGGGAGAACATGCAAACTCCACACACAAAAGGCGGAGGCGGGAATCGAACACCAACCCTGTAGGTGTGAGGCGAACGTGCTAACCACTAAGCCACCATACCCCCTTATTTATAATAACTTTTTATATTAAAATGATATACCGTAGTAACCTCTGTGTAACAGTAGAGTAAGTTTCAAATTGTAGGCATTTTTAGGCAGTAGTTGTTTATGGTACTGGTACTGGTACTAATAGTTTAATATTAACTAGTATAGGAAGCTCGGTTTAGTCTTTTTTTTCCTTCAAATGTAGCAAAAGAATGGCTTTAGACTAATCAAATCTGTAGTGTAGCAAAACATAACTCATTATTTATTATCAGAACGGTTACTTTACTATAATATTGTAATGTTTTTAGTATAGATAACTTGTATGTTTGCACTTGTATTTTTGTTATACTTTTAGGTTAGTGTAATTTAGTAAGAATTATAGTACAGTTACGGTGCTGTACTGATTAAAAATAATAATAAATAAACAAATAAACAAATAAATGAACAAGTTTATATATATATATATATATATATATATATATATATATATATATATATATATATATATTATTTATTTTGTTGCTAAGCACAAATTTTTAGCCATGTGACCTGAGAGTTCTGGTTAATTTTTCTCTGACTGACTCTAAATACAAATAGCTGAATGTACAAAAGTGGTTGGGTTTTGTGTGTGTGTGTGTGTGTGTGTGTGTGTGTGTGTGTGTGTGTGTGTGTGTGTGTGTGTGTGTGTGTGTGTGTTATTAATTATTATTATTAATTATTAATAATTATGATCAAATTCAAAAATTTCCTTGAGTGAGTGTAATGATGTAATTCCACTTTAGAATTAACACTACATGTTGGGACTGTAGATGTGTTACATGTGTTACCATTTAAGATGAAGTTCAGTTTCATAGAATGACTTTATACACAAGCCCAAAAAAAATTGGAGAAGCAACATTTATACTTACATTTATGTAACACAATGAGGCATAATCTAAAAAAAACCCAAATGAACAATAAATTCTTGAGTTCATTACTCTGACTGTAGTAGTCTAGTAATTATGTCTGCGATTATTATCCTGAAGAAGACAAACGTAGGCAGGATGTAATTTAATGAGTAGCACATGAACTTAACTGACTGCTTACAGGGTCCTGGGTTTGATACTGACTCTGGGTTCCTATCCGGTGATTTTCTTTTCATTTCCTAAAAACATCTCAGTAGGTAGATTGACTAAGAAATTGCCCCAGTTATAAAGGACTGTGAATGTGTGTGTGTGTGTGTGTGTGTGTGTGTGTGTGTTTTGCCCTGTAATGGACTGGCATGCTATGCATAATTCCTCTTGCCTCGTGCCCAACATTTCTTTTTGAACAAAAAGGTTTTGCATGGAGGACATCAGAAATTTTATGTATAAACTTATGGACAACCCTTACTTCAGGTGAACTAGTGAAAAAAGTACTAGTAATGTGCACAAACATTCACACCTGTAGAAATAAATAGAACTCTAGCATATGTACACAAAAGTATTTTAAAGTTTCGATTACTGTATTTTCATTATTTCTATATTTTATGTTCCCATAGTATGTTGTAGAAAAAACATATCCTTTTATTATCATTACACTATTCCTTAATATATAGGTTTTGTCATATGATGTTTCTCCTTAAATTTCCCCTCTGGGGGGTTTAATAAAGGTTCATCTCAACTTATTCTTATATAACACATTTATGTTTCATTGCGTAAAATCTCGTACAATGTGACCTCGTCTCATTTACCTCTACGGTTAATTAGTGAGTGCTAGTACTTATTATGATCCCTACAGTATATATCCCATGTTCTTTATTTCCTGTGTATATCCAGTGACGTGGAGTAGGAGCATGTGAAGCTTGAAAGCGATACTTAGGTTTAAATACGTACGCGAGTTTAGTTAAAACCGCAAGTGGCGTGCTGTTTGGGTTCGGCGTGGTCTTTTTGATTCCATAGCAACAGTATAGCAACATGTCTTAGAACTGTGGAAATCATGCAAGAGTTGATGGAAAAGCAAAACAAGTAAGAAATTGTGTCTAAAAATTTCAATTAGGATGCTTTAAAATCATGAAAAGAAGAAAACAACAGATTTAACCATTTAAGAAAGATGAAGGAGGAACCTGAAGAACGATGGCACCGTGTCTGGTTCTCTTCTCTATTCCTTCATCTTGTAACTAAGTTTATTTTTACACTGTCCACATTCGCTTGAGGTTTCCTTCTTCGCAGTAGAACAATAGGCTGCATTTCTTTCTCCCTCTGTCATTTATGATGAATAAACAATTTCTAGATCATAGCGAGCTCCTTGGTGAACCGTGGTCTAGTTCCACACACCGCAATGTTACAGATTGACATTTCTGTTTTGATGTCTACGCCTACGGTTGCTCAGAATAGACATTCAGAGCCCATGAATCAAATTCGTGTATCTTTGTGCTTTCAGGGAAGTTTTCCAGTACTGTTTTTAAACGCACCATTTGGTGACTTCTCTTCTCTAATTCCTTCCGACTTAGAGCACCCTGGCCGCCTTAAGGGCCAGTATATAACTTTTTTTTTTTTTAGATGAATGTTAAGATGGATAGAATGACATCAATGTAGACTTCATTGTCACAGAAAACGTAAGACTACAGTACTCAAGCTTTCAAGACGCCTTCAAGATGCCTAAAGCCAACAACTAGAACTGAACTGTACCCAAATCACAAGCAACTGTGTGAACTGCAATGAATCAAAAACACTTAAACACTCATTCAATACACATCCGTGTCTACAGCATATTAAACTTTACATGCTGTCTTGTACATTCACTTAATTGCTGTTTCGCACACCAAATTTCAATTCCTCATCAAACTGCTGCTATTACACAAATGTATACATGTTTACAAGAACCCTGCTTGTTCAGATTCCTATATATTTCTACAATGTACTGTATAATATATAGAAAGCACACTGGTTGGTGCCATTTTGTGCATCTGTAATGTACTGTCTTGTCTTACTGTATGTCTTGCACTGTTTGCACCAAGCTGCTTAAAGTTGTCCTAGCCACAAAAAGTAAGTTTTCCTAGCCGCATAAAGTGCACTAAGTGCATTAAGTCCTAAGCTCGGTGTTGGTTTATGTAGCACAATGGTCCTGGAGAAAAGATGTTTCATTTCACCATGTAGTGCGTCAGCTTTATATGTAGTTGAAATGACAAAAGCATCAATATCCTCTGCGATGGTGCGTATTTATAAATAAATAAATAAATAAATAAATAAATAAATAAATAAATAAATAAATAAATAAATCAATCAATAAATAAATAAATAAATAAATAAGCAAAGATTTTTTTTCTTCAATATGCCTCCTAAATTAATCTCTTGAATCTAAAAGAATATATGACACTAATCATTATCGTCGTATGAAAGTTTGATGACGGGAAGCAAAATCTTGTTTATAGCTGGTTATAACTTATAAAGCAATAGATCAGTCATGTCATCATTACATGGGTCATGTGGTATTATGAATGAATATATGTGTTCCATATCTGTTTTTGTGTACATGTAAAGATTTCATACTAATACTCAGCACTATAATAATACCCAACGATTTCTAACAAACACGGGATGTCCGCAACCCCAAATCCCTTCATTCTCTCCCAGCTGCTCTTCAGTAGAGTAATGAATCTGTTTCTTTCCCCCCATTTTATTTCTCTGTCTAACATTACAGTAAAAATAAAAAATGAAATTTGTATTTGCCAAACTTTATATTCTTTTTTTGAATGAATGAATCATTTCTGCTCAATGCCAAAATTTCCTCAAGTCATTAGACCAACTATTGGAGCAGGTCTTTTTTAATTTGCTACAAGTTTTCCAGGGTTTAAACGCCGTAATATATTGTTCGCTCTGTAACAATTGTATTTTTAAGTATACTCAAAATAGCACTGTTACAATGGACCCTGTCCTCAAACACAATAATGAGAGCAAATGTAGTTTGTTACTAAATAAAAAAAAATAAAAAAACTGAGGCAAAAAGCAACAATCAAGACACGATTGAGTGCATGAGCGCATGTTGACAACCTTGCATTAGGATCAGTGTTAGACCTAAGCCTTATATAGTTAGTGCGAGAGTACAGCCAAAGGTACATTTTGATGTTGCACTGTATGGAAAGCAACACGCATGAAAACAAACACACACACACACACACACACACACTGCTTTGCTCCTTCACAAGCCAATAAAAACATCAGTGACATCAGAGGTCGTAAAAACATGACCGTCCAGCGTAAGCAGTAAGAACTGTAAAAATATCCTCCCGAAAGGGCTGTATCACTAAAGTGCACTTAAAGGATAAACACCAGGCTGTACTCCAAAGTTCTACAGTGATTATTTAAAAATCTATAAATTATTGAATGCTAGCAAAACCAGATTGTGTGTGTCTGTGTTTGGCGATGAAGTTCTACAGTTATCCTGAGGTAACCTTGAAAAGTGTGTTTTCAAACTCTTACCTACGTTACAGCTTTTTAATTCAGGTCTCGTTTAACGAGATGCTTAATAAACATTCACAGACGTTATAGAAGGTGGTTTAATTAGATACTCAAACATAGCAGGGTTGTAGGGGAGTCTGAAACGATGCTGAAAATGAATCTACCTACAATATATTTAAGCAGGCAATGGGAACCATGTAGACACTTGCAAGAAGTTATGTCACTAGCCCAAAAAACATAAGACGCTTATTGCATCATTCAGGCCAGGACCGTATCTGTAGGTTGACATAACCAAAAAAATAAAATAAAAAGGTTAAGGTACTGGACATTTGACTACGTCCCTTGGTGCAGTAGTGGCTCAAGCAGAGGATCAAGGTACAATCCCCAACACTACAAAGCTGCCACTGATGGACCCTTAAGCAAGGCCCTTAAACCTCTCTGCCCCAGGGGTGCTATTTCATGACTGACCCTGTGCTTTGATTCCAACCTCCAAAGTATAGGTATATTACTGTGCTCTAATGTACTGTATGTATGACGAAATTAAACGTTGTTTTTATCTTCTTGGTCAGCATTTAGCAGTTGTTAGGCCCCTCATTAAGAAACCTAATTTAGTGAATATATCATAATGAACTATCAAATTACAGACCTATTTTAAATCTTTTGTTTATGTCCAACATACTATAAAGGGTTGTGTATGCTCAACTGTGCTCCTTCTTGCTGGAGAACAATATTTTGAAGAGATTCATTCAGGTTTCAGACCCCATCATAGCAAAGAAACTGCACTTAAAGTTACAAATGACTTGTTCTTAGTTTCGGACCAAGACTGCATCTCACTATTAGTTCTACTTGATCTTAGTGCTGCATTCGACACTATAGATCACAACATTCTCCTATATCCCTTACAAAATGACACAGGTATTCAGGGACAGGCTTTAAGTTGGTTTATATCCTACCTGTCTGATCGATACCATTTTGTAGAGAATTTAAATGGAGAATCCACCAGTTTATTGACAGTTTATTAATTATGGGGTCCCTCAAGGATCAGTTCTAGGACCTCTGCTTTTCTCAATATACAGTACATGCTTCTCTTAGGCAACATCATTAGAAGGCATGGGATTAGTTTCCATTGTTATGCTGATTAGATGAAATATCTAAATTGCCTTAAATATCTGAGTGTGTTACAGAGATAAAAGATTGGATGACCTGTAATCTTCTATTGTTAAATTCTGATAAGACAGAAATACAACTTATCGGTCCAAAAACCAGTACACAGAAGCTCTCACATTTTAAATTCCATTTAGAGGGATGTACTGTAACTAGTAGTGAAACAGTGAAAAACCTGGGTGTTATATTAGACAGCAACTTGTCTTTTGAAAATCAAATCTCCCATATTACAAAAACAGCCTTCTTCTACCTTAGAAATATTGCCAAGCTAAGAAGCATCCTTTCCATCTTTATCTGACACTGAGAAGCAAATTTCATGCTTTCATGACCTCCGGAACGGACTATTGTAATGCATTACTAGGTGGTTGTCCTGCATCTTCAATTAATAGGCTACAGTTAGTCCAAAAAGAGTCCTTACCAGGACAAGAATATATGATTATATAACCCCAGTTTTATCTTCATTACACTGGCTGCCTGTTTTTGATTACAAACTGTTGCTACTGTACTTGCATACAAGGTTCTTAATGGTTTAGCTCCCATGTATTTAAGTAGTCTTCTAACATGCCGTTTTTGTGTTTAGCTGCCAAACTTTGGAATAGTCTTCCTGATAGTGTTCAAGGCTCAGACACACTTTCCCAGTTTAAATGTAGAGTAAAAACGTCTCTCTTTAATCAGGCGAACATATAATACTTCCCATAATCCTGTGCTCTAGTCCATCTTGTCAAATGCACATTATTTCTAGTGCTTACTAATATTATGAACAGCAGCTACGCTAACTCCTCTCCACTGCTTCTCTCTATCTACCCTTCCCGAGGCATCCAGAAATTGTACCAGCTCCAATTGTCTTCCGTGTCATGAAGATTTTGGACCTTCACTGAGATGAGGCCAATCAAGTGAGGATCCTGCGAGGCCAACCATGTGAGGACATCTAGGGATTTACCAGCTCCAGTTGGACTCTGTTTCATGAAGTATTCGGTCATACTAAGAGGAGATGCCAACTCCGTGTGGTCTTTGAGGACAACAACCTCCTCATCAATACATTTGTCAGACTGTATATTTCTAATCTCACCCTCCAATGTCACCCAAATGAGGATGAGGTTCCATTTTGAGTCTGGTTCCTCTCAAGGTTTCTTCTTTTACCATCCAAGGGAGTTTTTCCTTGCTACAGTCACCAGAGTCACCTCAAGCTTGCTCATTGGGGATAAATTCAAACACATTTAAATATATTTATAACCTCTTGTTTTTTGTTTATGTTCTGTAAAGCTGCTTTGAGACTGTCAATTGTTAAAAGCGCTATACAAATAAATTTGAATTTGATGTAGTAGACTAGTGGTGAAGGTGTTGGACCAGGTTCACCAAGCTGACACTGCTGGGCCCTTGAGCAAGGTGCTTAACCCTTTATTGTTGTATAAAATGAGAAAAATCTGGATAAGCTCTGCCAAATTCCGTAAATGTAAAAGGGATGGAAAAACAATTACATTTAGGGTTTTTTTGAACAGGACTTATGTCTTTGGGTCTGAGGTCTAAATTCCAAAATGTGTACAATTTCAGTAGTATGTTCTAAGAGATGATTCTACTTTTTGTGATATTTTATAAAGACTAAGGTTATAGAGATAAAACAGTTATATATTTTAAAAAAAACATATTTGGGAACATTATAATGCTCACATGTGGTAATCTGAATTATAAGATTAGCAAATCGATGCACTTTTAATAACACCGGGGGTCTATAGCATGAAACAAAACGTTCCCGAGCAAATCAAGCCGTTAAAGCACATAACTGCCGAAAACACTGCTGAAAGCACTGCCAAAAGAACCTTCACGACTCCTAAATCATTACACATGCAGCTCGAATGGGAATTATCAAGTCTAGATACAGTATGATAAAGGGAATTCCTTCCAATCTCCATCACTGTGACATATTATAAGAAATAAAGTTAATGAAAAGAGAAAAAGAAAAAGAAAGGAGGCACGAATCAAGACTCATGTCTAAACAAAGCTGAATCATCCCGACAGGAGATAATCACACAAATTATAAACATCGGACTCCCAAAGCTTTCTGGCACGTCGCTGAATATCTGTTTTCCCCCTTATGATATTGTAATATTTCTTTGCACACAAGGTGTTCTGCATCCATGTGTCACATTTAATAGATCCCTCCTTTAATTTTTATCCCTACATTTGAAAAATTGAAACTATTGAAAATATTTCGCGCAAAGATTTTTAACAAATTGTGTCCAGCTCGATGTGCAGTACTGAGCAAACTGACGGAGCATACATAACTGCGAGCAGACAATACAAGTAGTGCTTCCTTACAAGATTTTTAATGGAGTGCTAAAGGGGTAAGGGGGTTTAATGGAGCAGAGGGGTAAGTCCAAATTAGTGCAAACTGAGAGTGAGGACATGTTAATTGTTCGGAAAGTTTTTTTTTTGTTTTTTTTTTTAAATGGTGCCAGAAGCTGTTGTCCAGATCGGGGTCAGAGGTTCATTCCACCACCGAGTCGGAAAGTTCTGAAAAGAGACCTCAGGGATGTCTCCATTATCTCAAACTCCTCACTCCACTATGGACGTGTCCCAATTCTCACACCCTATTTACTCCATACAAACCACCTCAATTCTTACATTTGGGACAGAGCCAGTGTTTAGAACTACAACGCCTCGGAGTAGCACATTCAGCCTTTAGGATACAGCATGATTGGATTTAATCGCAGGTGGCTGCAAGGATGTGAGACGAAGCCTGACTTATGCACGTTTGGCCCCCAGAGTGTGTAATTGTTCCTGTAATTATCCCTCCGGGGGCTGAAAAAAAAGGAATTCCTGTTAATGAAGGCCTGCTGCGCTGCTGCTCGTGATGTAATCAGTGATGTCAGTGAGGAAAGGTTTATACAACCATTTAGAGAGAGAGAGAGAGAGAGAGAGAGAGAGAGAGAGAGAGAGAGAGAGAGAGAGAGAGAGAGAGAGAAAGAGATCTGTACATCTGCCTTCCAAAACAGATTGTCACGATTATTATAAAAAAATAGAAAAAAACAGAAATTACATACATGCGTGCATCCACACACACATACACTTTGAAGCTTTGAGAATTAAAAGAGGGATTTATAAAGAACGTGGTTTTAGTTTTCCTCTGCCGAACAATTATAAAGCACAAACACATCTGTGTCTATGTGTGTTTGTATAACTGCTTTTAACAGATTCATGATAAGTGAGTTGAAAAATTTTGAAAGATTCTGGAGGGCGGAGTCACACCCGGTTAGCATGGAGATGAGAAATCTTTTCCCAGTAATTTAATGCAGTAATATACATCAGAAACTACATGAGGTCCAAATGAACTTTGAACGAGGTTTTAATGCTATGAGAACTCGCCCGAGCAAGTATTTACGGACACGTTTTTTTGTGTTTACGTAACAGAGTGGCGTGAAATTAAATCAAAACGAGCCTGACCATTAAAATAAAATGACAAGAAGGTACATACGCAGCAGTGGACAGGCTCATGAGAATAGGGTGTGGTCAGTGTTCTGGGTGGAGTTTACAAGGCTTGCTGTTGAAATTAGCTCTGCTTTACCGCGAAGGCTTTCCATTAGATTTTCTAAAAAGGCATCAGGGAGATCAGGTACATGTCATGGTGATGAGATCTGGAGTGCAGTCAGAATTCCAGAGCAACCAAAGTGGTCAGAGTCAGGGCTTTGTGAAGACCACGCGAGTTGTTCCAGACCAACCAGGTCTTATTGGAGCTCAATGTGTGCACTGGAACAGGTTTAAGACTCTAAGGTCCTGTGTGAAGGTAAATCAAGACATTCTGTACATATGCATGGTTAAGTCACGTCTACCTTGTCTACCCTTTTGGCTATACTATATAAGTGTATCAGAGTAGTGCTTGGTAAGCTTGTTCTTCAAACCATCAACTGTCATTATCGTCAATTTGACGATCCAATAATTAGTTAAAAGAAAACACTTAGAAATCCAAATGCTGGATCAAGTGCTATTTAATAGAATGGTGACATAATTGGAATTGAAGTTAAAGTTTAGAAATCAATTCTTTTTTTTTTTTTTTTTTGTACTTTTAATGGACCTTTTAATGTTTTTTTAGGTTTAAAAACAGTGGTTGTGTTGTATTTAAAATTGGTGTTCTTGATTGAATCTCCATTTAACATCAGAAGAAGAACAGGGGGCATAGAAGCCTTTATTATCGCCACATATACATTACAGCACAGTGGAATTCTTTTCTTCTGAGAGGTTGGGGTCAGAGTGCAGGGGCAGCTATGATACAGCGCCCCTGGAACAGGGAGGGTTGAGGGCCTTGCTCAAGGGCCAAACAGTGGCAGCTTGGTTGTGCTGGGCCTTGAACCCCAATCCTCCGAGCAACAACCCAGAGCCTTAACCAGTTGAGCCACCACTGCCCTATCAGAGGCATAAACTACAAACAGTTACCTGAATAAGTTCCCCATTCAGATTATAAAATAAAAACAATTCTGCGCGTATATTAATGTAATGTTTGGACCAACTTTAAGTACAGAAACTTACCCTAAAGCTTTACCTGACTGATTTGTGAACAAGTGTTAAAGAGACGGTTTGTGTTATGGACATGAAAAAAGAGCAATGGCACTTAATAAAGACCATCTGAACTCTTGCTCTCAGTCTGTATGTGTGTGAGTGTGAGCTTTCTCTGCCCATCTTGTCAATGAGTAGTAGATAGAAACTTTCCACACACCCTCAAGAGTGTGTACTGTATGTGTCTATGGAAGTGTTTGAACAGGCTTAAAAGCCATAGAACATATCCCAGTCACCCAGCCTTAACACACACATGCATACACACAGAGGGAAAAAGAAATAGATATTACATGCTGCTCCAAAAAATTCTCACACACAGATTTGTTAAGCATGACTGTGTGACTAATGAAATACATTATTGTTCTCAGAAGTCCCATTAGAAGATGTTTCTGAAGCGTGTGTGTGTGTGTGTGTGTGTGTGTGTGTGTGTGTGTGTGTGTGTGTGTGTGTGTGTGTATATACATGCATGAAAGCCGAGAGAGAAGACACATCACAGAAAGACAGAAAACCTTGTGTATAGTATGCTGTGTGTTTGATGCATCTCATCAAAGATGCGTCTGGCCTTTCTTTGTGTGTGTGTGTATGTGTGTGTGTGCACACATGTTGAGACTGAAGCTCCTTGATGAGAACGATTTGAAACCACAGCAAATGATTCAGTTTCTCTCTCTCCTGCAGTCAAACCCCAGCAGCGCTGTCTAAGTGTGTGTCTGTGCTTTGATGAGACCACAATAAAAGTTTTTCCACATTGACCGTTTCTCGGATCTAGCACAGCTCATGGTAGAAAAGCCCTACACAGGAACACGCTATTTATTCATCTATCTGTGCAAACCAATTATTCCTTAAATTTCTTTTTCTGATCGTGTTGCTTGAGTTAAACCTACTGGCTCCATTCAGGTTTTGCTTCACAGATAATTTGGGGTAGTTTTTAGTAGTGTGCTATTGATATATATGTTCTCGATATACAGTATATAACTTCATTGTTTAAGAACATTGCACATAAATAGAGACAATTCTCTATCCTACAAGACTAGTCCCTCTTGGTTCTTATTTGTATGCCAGAAATACCCTTAAAAATACTTCAGACAGGAAGGAAGCTACTAAAGAAAAACCGCTTGCAGATGTTCGACCTTGCTGTGACCTTGACCCTGTGTGGATCATTTTCAAAATCGAATCAATTTCAGCTGGCTACGATAACTCCACATTAATCTTACAAACCTTCGTGCATTCGTTCTTGAGATATCGTGCTAACAAGAATCTCGGACAGATGCACGGATGGCCATACGCAACGAGATACAGAGCTATAGATAGACCGATGACAAAGAAGATTGGAAAGCCACAGTTCCTGACGTGAAGAATTGACTTTGACCCTGTTTGGATCAAGTCCAGATTATAATCAGTTTGGAATACTTCAAAAGCTTCAAGCACTTTAGAATACATCACACAGAAGAATCTTGAAGGGACACATGGACACCTGGATGAAGGGTCAGCCCGAAACCATAATGCTAATTAACACCATTTTATTAGCTCCTCTTACTGCACTGTTCACTATAACTTGCATCGAGTCATTTTTTTTCTGTTCAGTTCTTAGATGAATGTTGTTGAAATGCTAAATACAGATGCAATGTTCAACTAACATTCTACAATCTTGCATTACAGGAGGTACATAAAGGCAAGACACTGTAGAAGAGAAATTACTTCCATCTACAGATCACATCGATCCTATCAGCGGAATAACTGAGCCAGGATATTTGGCAACTCTCTACAAATCTGAATCTTGCCAGACATGTACAAGTCAACACTTGCCCTTTGCACTGGGGTTACTCTTCTGGCCTAACACCAGAAAATAAAAACAAAGGGATCATACTAACAGGTCCATGCAATGTCCATGCAAACTTGCCTTGTCAGAAGAGAACCAACAGCATGGAGACTCATTCTCCCAAGGACATAAAGGGTTTCGAGCATCACATACCCATCTCATGGTACAGAATACTACTGTACACCACTCACTGAAGAGTCCACCCTCCGGTGAACAGTGGCTAGTAACAAGATACCCAACAACCACAAGGATCACCCACTGTGCAGCTAGCAGGTCAGGTCAGTGGGTCCCCCTAACAAGGCTACAAACTTCAATCTTTTCAAGGCTCAGGGCCACATCAGTATTAGGTGGCAATAAAGTTCTAAATGTTTTAATGGACATATTCTTGATTGAAAATTGAAGATCGAGTCATGCGAACTTAGGACTCACTCACTCTCACTCATTTTCTACCGCTTATCTGAACTACCTCGGGTCACGGGGAGCCTGTGCCTATCTCAGGCGCAATCGGGCATTGAGGCAGGATACACCCTGGACGGAGTGCCAACCCATCGCGGGCACACACACTCATTCACTCACACACTCACACACTACAGACAATTTTCCAGAGACGCCAATCAACCTGTGCCCCCCCCCCCCCCGAACTTAAGACCAAATAAGCATTTCTTAAAGATGGTTCTTTTTATGCTTCTTTTAAAATACATATCTGATACACTGCCAAATTTTCAAGTTTTTCCACTTACAAAGAATGGAGAGATCTGTAATTTTCATCGTAGGTACACCTCAACTTTGAGAGACAGAATCTAAAAAGAAAAATCCAGAAAATCACATTGTATGTTTTTTTAATTATTCATTTCCATTTTATTGCATGACATGTCTTTGATAAAATAGAAAAATAGAACTTAATATTTGGTACAGAAAACTTTGCTTACAATTATAGAGGTCAGATGTTTCCTGTAGTTCTTGACCAGGTTTGCACACACTGCAGCAGAGATTTTGGCCCACTCCTCCATACAGGTCTTCTCCAGATCTTTCAGGTTTTGGGACTGTCCCTGGGCAACAGAGTTTCAGCTCCCTCCATAGAATTTCTATTGGGCTCAGGTCTGGAGACTGGCTAGGCCACTCCAGGACCTTGAATGTTTCTTATGGAGTCACCCCTTAGTTACCCTGGCTGTGTGTTTGGGGTCATGGTCATGCTGGAAGGCCCAGCCATGACCCATCTTCAATGCTTTTACTGAGGGAAGGAAGTTGTTGCCCAAAATCTTGCGATACATGGCTCCATCCACCCTCCCCTCAATACAGTGCAGTCGTCCTGTCTCCTTTGCAGAAAAGCACCCCTAAAGCATGATGTTTCCACGACCATGCTTCACGTTTGGGATGGTGTTCTTGGGATTTTACTTATTCTTCTTCCTCCAAACACTTCGAGTGGAGTTCATCTGACCACATGACCTTCTCCCATGCCTCCTCTGGATAACCAGGTACAGGCATTCTAATTCAAAGCCGTGTCCTTTGGCCTCTTTCTAGCACCACAGGTGTTTTATGCAAGTCGTCTCTGGTCTGAAAATGAGTAAATAGTCTTCAAAACGTAAGACCCAGATACAGTGCATAGTGTGAATTAAATTTTTGGTGCAGGTTTGGCCATGTCTTTAAGTCAAAATGGGTCAAGTCCAATCATACTCGTGTCAAATAACCTTAACACTGACCATTTTTTGGGCTTTCAAAAGCAGTTTTTATATTTTCATGATATTTTACCCCTTCACATCACAAGTCACTCCTGTTGCCATGGTTTTTCTGCTGCAAATGCTGCACAAAACTACAAGGATCACAATAGAACACTTGTAACACTCAGATACCTTGCTACTAAAAAATATATATTCTATACAGTATATTCCAGAATACACTACATTACTGTATAAAAATTAGGATAATATGGTTTTGCAAACAATCTCTCACTCACTCATTTCCTATGGCTTATCCGAACTTCTCGGGTCACGGGGAGCCTGTGCCTATCTCAGGCGTCATCGGGCATCAAGGCAGGATACACCCTGGACGGAGTGCCAACCCATTGCAGGGCACACACACACTCTCATTCACTCACACACTCACACACTACAGACAATTTTCCAGAGATGCCAATCAACCTACCATGCATGTCTTTGGACCGGGGGAGGAAACCGGAGTACCCGGAGGAAACCCCCGAGGCACGGGGAGAACATGCAAACTCCACACACACAAGGCGGAGGCGGGAATCGAACCCCCAACCCTGGATGTGTGAGGCAAACATGCTAACCACTAAGCCACCGTGCCCGCTGAAAACAATACATTTAATAAAATCTAATATTATTAAATAACTGGAAATGTTAACAATATTGTATCAGTGCAATCGTAATGTTTGGGCCACACCTTTCCTTAATTGAGATCTCAGTTTCATTCCGTTTTACAATAACACACACGAAAGGGCTCAGTGTTCAGCCTTTCAATTTCATGGCCATTTGGTAACAATTTCAGCATCTGCGAAAGGAAAAGAAAAAAAAAAAACAACACTTGGCTGTGATACCATCACACATTCTTCAGAGTAATAGACTTCAGGAGATCACTCAGAGACAAAGGTCTCTCTTTCAGAGATCATATCACACTCCGTCTCCCTCCTTCACATCCATACACACTTTCACACACAACAAGATCCAATGGAAAGTTTGATTACTCAGAGGCTTGGTATTAAAAGTGAAACGCCGTATGTTGTGAAGCCAAACTAAGTGACCTAATCCAGTTAATATTGCGATTTTTATGAATTTGGCAGTGCTAAAACAGTATCGTGTTCTCTCATCGCTGTCGTTTACGATTTCATCAAAGCCAGTTATGAAATTCCATTCAATTAAAGTGCGATGCAGCTTTTTCATTACCGCATTTAGAGCACCTTTGATATACATGATTTTTTTTTTTTTTTTTTGGATGTACCGGTGTGTTTCTGCTTCAGTGTAAAACAAACCCAAAGTGGAAATGAAAGGCTTAATCGAATTTTTTCTCCATTTGTCATTAATTTGTTATATCTTTCAGCGAAAGGGTGTGTGTTTTCTTACAGGGATTCTATCAAACAGGTCTCAGTTTTTTGTGAAAATCTAAAAATATGTAGTTTGGAAGCCTGAGGAAAGAGATAGTCATAATGTTCTAAATTTAATTACGGAATTGAACAATTGGTGATGTGCTGTTATGACTGATGACAGTGCCGCATGACGACACCCCAACCCAGAGTCAGGTTGTTTACGAGTCATTTAGCACCATGGGAGACTCCATGTCTACAGCAGACCAAACAAAGTCCTGTGGCGTGGCAGTATCATTACATTTAGGCAGGATACTGACTCAAATGTGTTCAGTCATAATTCCACAGATGGTAGCGTCACACCAGTGGCCTTCACAATAAAAGGAAGAGCCGACAACAAAGGATCAAAAAGCGGCACTCAAAAGTCAGTCATCTCTGTGGTAAATTTTGACACCACCTGCAAAATGATTGTAAAGGCCTACTTTCTGGGTCTGTTTTCATATTAAAGATTCAAATCAAGCAAACATTTTCCTTTCTCTACAACAGGTTTCTATCCTCCCTGAGCATGACTTAGGACACCTGCGTGATGCTTTACTTGGCGGTACGACTAAGTCAAACCTCGCATCTGCCACTGTCCCTGTAGTGGTTCAACACCCTTGGTCAGCTTTAGGGTTGCCAGGGCAAAAGGAAGCCAGATCAAGAACCCACCAGGGCTCACCTTAATTCCTCACCAGGTTAGTGAGGAAAAAATTTGAGAAAAGTTGTCACCATGAAGTGGATTCTTAGCAATACGTACAGATCCCAAAGTGTCGTATTCCTCTTAACCCTAGTATGGTGTCCGGGTCTGTGGGACACATTTTCATAAACATCAATAGCTTTGAAAATCTTTGCTTCCTTGTAAATTTGTTGTTGTTTTTTTCCACTCATAACTTGATTAAATTTGATTTTCTTTTTTTTATCAGATTTTATTAACAAAACAAACAAAAAACTGGTTGCACTTTAATTAAAAAATGTGATGTAATATTGGTAAAGGGCAAATATTAACCATATATAAACATCTGTAGAGTATTTTAACATAAAAATTTTGATTGTCTAGAATTAAAAACGTAAAAATTCAGCAGAACACTGGCTGAGTAACAAATATACAAACACCCTACAAGGGTTAAACTACAGTAATTTGCCAAGAATTGCAATTTCTTTATATACAAATAAATAAAGAACATCATGCTACTGTTTGTGTGTTAAAAAGTCACACACTGGTTGTTACTATTGGTCATACGCAACCTTATGTAAATTGATACTATAAAAATGATGACATACAAGACTACGTATTTTGTTATACAGGAAACGGCTTACAGCTGCACGGCTGTCCGAGCTGCCGTTTTGGAAAATAAATCAAAAGAAATCAACAGTGCTGTGATTTAGAAGAGGCAGGGATTTGAGTTTCAGCTCCAGGTTTGGCTTTAGTATCCAAGTTATTACGTAGTGGAAAATCTGTAGTTATCTCCAGAATGTCAGTTATTTTTAATCATAAATTTTCAGTAGCGCAAGCTAACAATTATTCTCATTTCTAGCCACTCTTCACCTACGCCGACACCAAACCCTTATCCCCACTGCTAGAATGAAAAAACCCTAAAAAACGCAACAAAACCCTATCATTTAGGACACAGCCTACAACTTTTTAATATCTCTCTACAAACTTACAAGTTGTATTTTGGATTAAAAATAAATCGAAACAGTCTTCCCTACAAACTACTCTGGAAATTCTTAATGCCCTTCTCTAGGTAGGAATAATATTTGCACCTGCTGCTGGGCCCAGATATGAAACCGTCTGCGTGTTTAACGACAACCTTTAACCTTTTGGGTGTTGTATTTCGGATAATAATACATGGATGGAGCTAGCTTAGTGTAAGAAGCTTTTGGTAGCTTTTAAACCACACCTGCATGAGGATAGATTTAGATGGAATATACAAACACCACTCTGTCCTCAAAGTCTTATTCCACAGGTAATGTAATTTGGGGAAATGCTCTAAAAAGTGTAGATAGCTTTGCAACAGTTGCCACAGTGAAAAAAGTCTCAAAGCTTCACAAGTTTAACAAAAGTCTAAAACATAATATTTCTAATGTCAGAACTATTTAGCTTCGCACTAGAGCTATGAGGCTAATGTAAGCTACCATGTTTTTTTTTATTGTGTTTTTTCTAATTATACCACGTCATTGTTGAATTCTGAATTCTAATGAGACATAAATGGAATAACACTTCAGGAAATTGTCTTATATATAAAATACAGTAAAGAGGGGCGCATGGTGGCGTAGTGGTTAGCACGTTCGCCTCACACCTCCAGGGTTGGGGGTTCGATTCCCGCCTCTACCTTGTGTGTGTGGAGTTTCCTCCGGGTACTCCGCTTTCCTCCCGTGATCCAAAGACATGCATGGTAGGTTGATTGGCATCTCTGGAAAATTGAGATAGGCACAGGCTCCCCATGACCTGAGCATAAGCAGTAGACAATGAATGAATGTTAACAGTAACTCTACTATGCATCACATCACCTCATCATTGATTATTTCACTACAACAGCATGCCTTTGCTTTATTCCTTAAATAAGGAACTGCTCGATTTATATAACTGACCGCTGTGGTCCTATTGCTGTCTAAATGTACCAGTGTTACCAATGTTGCTGTGTACTTTGTGCTCTACTATATTTCTTAGGTCATAAAATCATTTAAAACCAGTATGATGTGTGAAATGAATGCCTTCTTTGGTAGGCAAATGTGTAATCAGAGGGGCATTGCAGAGCCAGCTAGTCATTACTGCAGCGTAATGGCTATCCGTTAGCCACAAAGACATTAGGAGCACAACGTGTTAGCATTTCAGCAAGGCTACGTTTCTAATTATGCACCAACACGTGAACTGCTTGTAAAGTAAATAGCTCTTGAAAAGAATCTGCCGACACCCTATAAACCAAGCGTTTTGCGTTTTCGTTGCCTTTCAGCTCTTGGAAGACACTTTAATCGATTTTGAAAAGAATCCTGAATGTGAAATGTGAGGTAAATTTGTTTTCTTTTCCACACTGCATAAGAGATTTGCTTACTAATTCCTTCACCCAAGTCTGGGCCTTGAGTAAGAAGTTAAAAATATGGAGAGAGCCCTCATATAAAAATGGTAAAGAAACTTGATACGTAACGCATACCAAAATATATCTACATCATGGATAATGACCTTCCAAACTAAATGTCTCTTTATATGCAAATATAAAAATTCAGAGAGACAGAACCCAAAATTACATGTTACAGCACCAACATCCCTCCTGGATGTTACTCCTGGAACAATTCTTTTTAACCAAGCTTTTGATGTCAGCGTGTTCCTCCTACGCCTCAATTTTTGGAGCCACTTGAAGATTCCATCTAGATTGCATTTAAAGTTTTCCCAGACCTGTAGGGTTCCTGGTTTAAAACACTACCATTTGGGATGCAGCTTCATATGTTTCTTAAAAAGCCATGAATGATTTACTAGTAAGAACAATATAATACAAATGACAAATGTTTTGTCATTTGCTATTTTTTATAAATGATCTGATGTAAGGGGGCACGGTGGCTCAGTGGTTAGCAAGTTCGCCTCACACCTACAGGGTTGGGGGTTCGATTCCCGCCTCCGCCTTGTGTGTGTGGAGTTTGCATGTTCTCCCCGTGCCTCGGGGGTTTCCTCCGGGTACTCCGGTTTCCTCCCCCGGTCCAAAGACATGCATGGTAGGTTGATTGGCATCTCTGGAAAACTGTCTGTAGTGTGTGAGTGTGTGAGTGAATGAGAGTGTGTGTGTGTGCCCTGCAATGGGTTGGCACTCCATCCAGGGTGTATCCTGCCTTGATGCCCAATGACGCCTGAGATAGGCACAGGCTCCCCGTGACGTTCGGATAAGCAGTAGAAAATGAATGAGTGAATGATCTGATGTTCTAAAAAAACTAATTAGACATTCGTTTTGCTTTGGAGATCAGTGAATAGCTATTTGAATATTGCACATTCTAATCAATTCTATCAAGTACCTACTGTATCTAGTCATGGATTCCTGTATTTGGGGAAAAAAGCCATAAATGAGTGAGTTTATTAAAAATATCACCTGGACAAAGAGAGGGGTCTGGATGGATGGATGGATGGATGGATGAATGGATGGATCAATTACATGCTCTGTTAGTTATAGAAGACTCTAGAATCATAAAGTCCTGATGAATCCAGGTGACAAAAGGAAACCACATTGACTGAGATTCTAGAGTAATAGAAACATGGATGGATGGATGGATGGATGGATGGATGGATGAACGTGCAAACACTCAATGAAAAGAACAAATGAATGAATGGATGGCGTGCATTCCAGACAAATCATAAAATGGCTATGCCAGTTCTAACTCTAAAATAACTTTCATAAAAAAAAGCATTATATTTGAGCCAAAATGACTAATGTTCTAGAAATAAAATAAACTAAATGGATAGAATGGTCAAATAAATGAATGGATTGATGGATCGCTGTTAGAACAGTAGAATATTTCTCTACAATTACTTCTCATGAGTGGTTGTTGTTCTAGTAATAACTGGAACTAAAAGTTGAATGAAGAACGATTTGCATTCTAGAAGATTCTTAAAAATGACTTCTTTCTGTAGAATATGTCTCAATAACAACTTCAAAATATTTGGGGCACAGCCAATATGGCTAACATTTTAGTAGCCTAACAAAAACTAGATGGATGGACAGTTTCATTGTCCTCCAAGTATGTCTTAAAATAGGTGTTTATGTCTAACTCTCTACAAATTAGCCATGAATTCTTGTCTTTGGGATATAGCCAATACTGGGCTGATGTTCTAGCATGAAGACTTTCTAAACATAAGCTCTAGGATTTGGGTCATTTCCTAAAATGCTGGGTTTTTTTTCCTTCATTGGATAATGTGAATGTAGCATTAGCCAGCAAGGTCTGCAAAGCTTTTGTTTTTCCACAGCAGGACTCAGGAAATGATTTGCCAGAGTTCAGAAGTCGAGCTCAGGCAACTAACAAACACAAATTGCACAATGGGGGAAATTATTAGTGCTGCTTCTAAATGGAAACAATTACAGAGGGCCCGAATGAGTGATGGTTTGGAACAAGAAGAGCGACACAGTTGACTGAGATTAAAAAGTAGAATTAAGTCATTCCTTAGGGATTTATGGCTAATCTCCATTACCCACAAATATCACTCTTAAAGACACAGTTGAAATTAAATGTGCTGATCTCCAGGAGTGTATAAATGTTAAAGATGAATTAAAAAAAATATTCATTTATGTAAAATCAATACAGTATATTTTCTTAATCATAATCTATAAATGTAAGTTTATAACTAATTCCAAAGCTTTAGAATTTTAACAGCATTCATTTCGATTTTAACCCATATGCAAAATTACATGGTAATATGTTACGGATATAAAAATCGAAATATTTCACACGAAAACCTCTGAAACTCTAAACTTTACTTCCTTTACAATGTTTTTATTTTGAATTTTTTTTTTTTTGGGCGATTTCTGAACAAATGCTTGTTTGTACTGCAACTTTTTTTGTGCAAAACTAAAAAAGATTCTTAATCATAAGCGCAAGATTCCCGAGCTCACAGTGTTCGGCGTTCCCATTGTGACCGCATCTTCTTCCCGGACCTACCTGATCCATCCTGACGCACTAACTGTGGTTGGATCCTCATCGCTTGGGCATGCGCTCTGCTGGGGATAGATCCGCATGGATAGCCCATGACCCATGGGTCTGCTGTGGATAGAACCACTTGGAGATTATTACACCATGCCTGGGTCTTCATCAGTGAACATTTAAAGACTTTGGCAGGAAGGAATTAGTGTTAAGTCTATAATGAACTCAGAAATGACCCTGACCCTGGTTGCACAATTTCACTTGTCTAATAAACTGTTATAGGTCACATGAAATTTATAAATAATATTTAATAGCATTATAAATATATATATAAATAATGTCCTGTTATAGAAAAGTGTCACCCAATTGAGGATGAGGTTCCCTTCTGAGTCTGGTTCCTCTCAAGGTTTCTTCCTCATATCATATAAGGGAGTTTTAATCATTTCTATACTTCTGTAAAGCTGCGCATGGTGGCTTAGTGGTTAGCAAGTTTGCCTCACACCTCCAGGGTTGGGGGTTCGATTCCCACCTCCTCCTTTTGTGTGTGGAGTTTGCATGTGCCTCGGGGGTTTCCTTCGGGTACTCCGGTTTCCTCCCCCGGTCCAAAGACATGCATGGTAGGTTGATTGTCATCTCTGGAAAATTGCCTGTAGTGTGTGTGTGTGAGTGAATGAGAGTGTGTGTATGCCCTGCGATGGGTTGGCACTCCGTCCAGGGTGTATCCTGCCTTGATGCCCGATGACGCCTGAGAGGCACAGGCTCCACGTGACCCGAGGTAGTTCGGATAAAACGGTAGAAAATGAATGAATGAATAATTAACTGATTGGCTCTTTGAATTTTTTCTAGAAATGTTTAATTCTCTGATTAAGTTCTGTTCCCCCATATTTTATTCATATAGTCAATAATACTCATATTGTAACGCTCATCTTAGTTCTAGTAAAGTTTCTGCTGCAGTTGAGGCGCACACATGCTGACCTTTCACCACCTTGCAGTATAATTTCATGTTTGTTCCAGCCCTCAGAGAAACACCTGTCAGTACATCCATCCCAAATGTTAGTACTAGAAGTGATTCCTATCCAAGCTGACTGTAAAAACAAGACAGGTGTTGCAGATGGGTTACAAATGTGAACAAAACCTCTGAACATACTAAATGTGTCTTCATTCATTCCGAACTACCATCAATCTATCACATGGTAACAAGCAGCTGTCCTAAAACGTACAGCTGTCTGAAGCTCACTACTTTATAAAATAGTCTGTCAGAATGATACAGTAGCATAATAGGAATATACTGTACATGATAGCATGAGATCATACTGTATACCACATATTTTATCTATACACAGTATACATATGAAATATCTAAACACAATAATACATAATTTACAGAATCAGAGACCACACCTTCACTGGACCTGACCAATACAGAGACCACACTTTATTCATGGACTCAAAGGCATTATCTCTGGAGCTTTTTACACCTGGTCACTTCATGAGTTTTCTGTGATCAGATAGCTATCCGATGGTAAAAAGACCAGATCTAAATGTCCTCTGAAACGGTTTCGAGATGGATATAAATCCGATGGTTCAAACCCCTTCAGGAGGTGGTCTGGGACGCATTTCAGATGAAACTGGACAGGTGTAAATGATGTGGTTGTTCAAGCCGCGTACATCAGCGCTATACTCCTCCCAAACGGAAGTACGTCACTCGCAGGTGATCTTTCACCCAGGCGTCTCGTCGGGTCTTAAAACGCGCTGCTGCTGCCAGCGAAAATGCAGCAAACAGTAAATGCTGTTTTTTGTAGCATAACCATCGTTACGAGTTTTTTACGTCTTCTTTTTGATTGCATTCTGAAAACCGCACACACCAAAGCGTGTTCCATTTCAATTACCCCGGAAATGAGGTAAAATATATTTGCATTTTGGGCAGGAGTAGAAAGATCGGACCGATATCCGATTCGCCAAGACGTATTTATGTGTTTAGGCCTAATGTAAATGGTACAGTGTTAACAAATCAGATAGCTATCGGATAAGAGAAAACACATGAAGTGACCAGGTGTAAAAAGGCCATATCTCTTTCACTGCAGCTGAAAATCTTACATGCATTACTTTCTTCACTGGACCTGACCAATACAAAGGCCATATCATCTTTATTGGGACTGACAGATTCAGGGCCACATTATTGCTAAGCCTGAAAGTTTCAAACGTCATTGCCTTTTTCAAGGGACCTGACAAATTAAGAGATCGCACCTTCTTGCACTTGACCTAAACAATTCAGAGACCAGACCTTTGAGTACCTTAGCAATTCAGATACCACACCTTATTCATGGACCTGGCCGATTCAGACACCAAACCTTCTTACACTTGACGTAACCAATTCAGAGACCAGACCTTCTTCATGGACCTCACTAATTAAGAGGCCATGTCCTCTTCACTGGGATTGACCGACCCAAAGGCCACAGTTTCATCAGCGGTTTCAACAAATCAGAGCCCACACCTTTTTCCATCACCCCGCATAGATTCATAGACCACACTGCCTTCACAGGAAGTGACAGAGCTAAAGCCCAAGATTAGAGCAGAGTCAGGTGACATGAAGCACACGTGTTGATAAGAAAAATAAATAAATAACGGTTTTGGTTGAACGGTTTATAGCCTTTAAGTGAGAGAAAATCCCAAAGCATTGAGCGTCTGCAGAGACAGATGTCTGCTGTTCGGGTTAAACAGGTCGCTGTGTTGATTTTTCTTTGCAGCGAACCAGAGAAAACATTTCTTCACCAAGCTGACCTTCAGTTTCTCACCCGAGGATAAACCAGAGCAGCCACACAAGAAGAGAAAACCTCTGAGTGAACTATCAACTGTTTTTATTTCATCAGTTATCAAATACTAATCCAACATTATAATAGAGCAAGAAACCATTCTTTAAGTTGAAGGCCTTCAACTTAATTCTTTAAGTTGATATTGTAAAATAGCTGTGTCAGTACTTTTGTGTGTGTTCTGGATTAGCTTTAGTATACTCTCAGCACAGAAAAGAAGGGGGTCTAGAGCAGAGGGTCCTGTGTGTGTGTGTATATATATATATGTATATATATACACACACACACAGGATAATGTTTAGTAACATTAATTAAAATCTATAAATGATATGTGAAATACATAAATGTTTGTCTGTAGAAAGATTGTATGCTAATATGGGTCTGGCTGTTTTGAACATTTAATGGTTTAAAAAAAAAAAAAAAAAAAAAAAGCAGAAGAAATTAAAATTTTGAGCTTCATAACTGATGGAATGAAGTTTGTTTTTTTGATATAGCAGATTTCTGGACTGTATTAAAGGAATGTTCACAAGCTAGTGGGTTACCAAGTGATTGTTTTAGCATGGTTCAAGCCTTTCTGCATCACTGCTCGGTATTTAAACCAATTTAGTTAAATGTATGTGATGTTCTCCAGAAGCCCTCGCTCCTAGAGTCAACCTGATTCATTAGAACCCACATATAATTAAACAGCTGGAACAGCTGCCATGAAAGTTCTGTTAACTTCAAGAGGTACCATATTTCCTAGCCAAAAAAATAAAATAAAAATTATAAAGCAAGAGAAATACAGTATCTTGTTTGTTCAAAAGATCATTCGAATATTTTGGTGGAACGCTCATGTCCTGAGTTATGAGTTCTATAGTCAGTTCTGCAAAGCTGGTGGTCTTTCGATAAATCACCATAATAAGAGAATAGATGTCTCTCATCACCTTGCTAATATGTTTATTTTCTGACAGACTCACCATCTCCCTTGGGTGGAATTAGAATCAAAACAGATAGACAGATAAACCATATGGTGACCTTGTGACTGGATATTTATTTTTCAGCCGCCTTGCAGGAGTTAAAAAAAAAAAAAAAAAAAAAAAAAACGAACAAGTGAACATATAGAATATCTTTCTGTAACGTAACCTGGAAGGAATAAAACTAAAATGCAGCTTGTTGCTAAGAATGTGTGACGTATCCCATTTATATTTTCAGATTAGCACATTAGCAATGATTCATGTGATGATATAGAATCATTCAGATTTTTTCCCCCTAGTGAACACTTGCGAGTGCAAGTTCACAAGATGAAAAGAAAGTACGATATACAGTACGTGCACATTCCTGATATCGTTTCTGGAGTGTGAAGCGAATCGCATGCTATCGTTCGTTAACGTTTATGGCCGGATTATTTGAAGGCGCTCTCTGAGAACAATAACTTTAGATTTTCAGCATGTCTGCAGCTGTCCGACAGCCAAGCTGTTCAAACAGCACTCAGAGGCGGCGACACTTTTATTGAAACAAAAGCCGGCGTTTCCTTAAATACAATATTCATGCCAAGAAATGAACTGTTCTTGAGCTCCTGAGGTTCTGTATGATCTGGCGCAGTAAATGCACACGGTGTGCCAAGGGAAACTTTAGTGTGTAAATGCTAATGTGCTAATGCCTCATTTTCTATTATCTATATTCAAAAGTTAGCACTTGGGGTAGTCTTTTAAGCTTTAAGCAGAGATTAGCATAGAATAATCATACAGTGTTCTTTTTTTTTAAGATTATATGGAAAGTATCCTAAAATCAGCTACAGCATTAAAAAAAAAACAAAATATGCATAAAATACACATGGACTGAAGTAAGAAAAACATCAATCCCAGGTGGGATATGGCTGGAACAATACAAACACTGTCTTCCTGGAATGCTTGCAATTCTTGTTCTTCTGGTATTCCAGATGAATTTCCACTAATTATACAAGCCCACAAAGAATATTCATCATCCAGGTTACTCTGAAATGCGCATGAACATATTTTAAGAGCCATTAAAAAAAATGTATTCATTAAAAACAATTTTGCAAATACATTTTTGAATTGTCATGACGTGCTCAACTACAGAAGATTGTTAACCCTTGTTTCAGGTTGCACGCTATTAGCTAACTAAACATGTTACATAATGCTACATAACTCAATTCACTGCTATACAGGTTGGATAATTGGTCCAAGCAATCCAGTCCTGGGTTCGTTTATAAGAAGGTCTCGCAAACACTCCAAATGAGCCAGGTGTGAAAACAGCATAAATCTGGGAGAGAGAAAAAAAATGGGGGAGGGAGGGGTGGTGAATGGAAATTATAGTGCATATGAATCAATATAAATGAGACAACACCAAGCATCGAATAAACACCTAATAGCAATCTTGCCATTCTGGTAGTTAGAACTTTCTCAAGTTCTCCAGATATCTCTTATGAAACAGACATTAACTTTAACCTCTAGACTATAGAGACCAATATTAAATTAAAAATCCTTCCAGCTAATTTAGATGACGGTGTTAAGTTATAATCTTGTTTAGAATGAAGCCGAATAATCTGTGCAATTATATACATCTTATTCATTACATATTAAAAGTAAATGAATGCATAGCAGATGCTTTTAGACAGTCTGGGTTTTAAACTATTTAAAAGCAATGTTTATAAATAACTGTTTTGAAACTAGTTGAAACCAGTTAGAGCTAAATAAGATAACGTAGCTATGTATGTTTTTTTTTTAAATGCTAGTTATCCTGGAAGGGTGAGGTAATGCTTCTGGACATCTTGAACGTATGAAAGGTTTTGTTAACTGCTACTGATCAGACTGTGGACTCAGATACCCATCCCAGTGAACACAGAGCTGCATTTCTGCCAATTTTGTTTCAGAGTATTTTGGCGGCATTTCCAATTCGTATAAATGATCCTCCTGCTGAGATCAGCCGAGGCTCTGCAACATTTACCGCCAAACCATCATTAGTCAGCACTGAAGAATGTTTTCCCCCCTTTAAATGCATAAAATGTGCAACCCAAAGGCCAAATGTTCCAAACCCAGAACTGTTCCAATCTACTCTTGCAGAGATTCAAGTTACATACCTGTTTATTAACAAGGGCATTCTTCAACGTTTACCTACATATATCACCTTTCTGGCCCAGTTGAAGGTCAATAATGCACAGTGGGGCTAAAATGAAATGATAAATTCCCTTAGAGAATTACTCACCATTAACCAGTCTTTCCTGTCATGATGAAAGTGTAAAGGTCACAAAAGACGTTTGAATCAAACCCAACGATACTCGAAATTTCTGGTCTTCGGTGGACGAGGGGACACAAGAGACAGCCCAAACATGTAGATGACAACGTAGATGAAATATGAAGGTACGGGTCAAGCGTTTGAGTTAAAATTCTGAACAAATACCAGAATAGGAAAATAATATCTAAGTGACTTGGTAAGGTTGTTGACACCAAATTTACAGGTAGGAATATTTCTAAAATAGCTGATCCCCTAGGATTATGATCAACCTAGACTTGTGTGTAAAGAAGGGTGTAAAAAACAAAACAAAAAAAAAAAAAAACACACCCAAAACAATGAAGCGGTGAGGAGAAAGGTCAAGCTGACAGAAAGGTAACTTAAAAAAAAAAAAAAACACACACTCTTTACGAACATGGTGTGGCGAAAAGCATCTCAGAATGCACAACATATTAAGACCGATGGGCTACAACATTAGTAGACTCCAGTCTCAGTCACAAACAAGCATCTAAAGCCATATTGGGCCAAAACTGGAAAGTTAACGTTGGAAAAAAGATTTACTTAGCTTACACCTACTGTAGCCTTAAGATCGATAAAATGCATGGGGAATGTCAAGAATTCTATGAATTGATGAAAATATTAGAATTGCATTGTTGATAACCATGTTCATTTTTTTCTGTAAATATTTATTTGTATTTAATTACCATTTGATCAACACTGGGAGTGTACAGTATGTTATATTTCTCCCTTATCCTTGATAGCAAGTGGCTTTTCTATTTAGCTTTAAATACGACAGACAGGTCTAAAAAAAAAAAAAGTTTCACCTTTTGGTGTTTAACAACCAATAACCGGTGTTCGGAATCTCATACATCTATCAGAAAGATCAAGAGCTTATTAAATGGACTATAATGGTGATTATATTTTGTTTCAAATATCAGATCTGAACCATGGCAATTGAAAAGATTTCTACTAGTAGAAAGAACTGAACACAATAACACAACATAAGATACATAAGGTAAATATGATTAGGAGGCATGGATGAGGTAGAGACAGACTGGATACCAGATGAAAGTACAATTCAATATAGGTGATGTTGGTGCTAACAAGATGGCATGAACTATGAGACTCGTGAACTGAGGAGCTGCAGTTTTTGGAGGTGATCGCTTCTCATCACTAGTATAAGTAAGGAGACAACATCATAACCACATAGCTTAATCCTGACATTTTACCAACAACCACATGCGTTAGCCCTGATGTTCCAACCAAAACCACAAGGTTTAGATCTGACATTTTAACAACCATGAGCTTTAATCCTGACATTCCAACAACAACCATAATGTTTACTCCTGATGTTTCACCAACAACCATGGACGTTAATCATGATCAAGACGTTTAGTACCTTTATCTAAACAAAAAAAACATACTGTGGTGTTTTCAATGCAGTGTAATATAGTGCTGGTAAGTTTACTAGACATATTCACCTCATGGTTAAACAGCCATATCATCCCGAAGGCATTCAGTAGGGTTGAGGTCAGGGCTTGGCCAAATTATTCAAACCAGGGACGCTACCTACTTCCTTAAAAAACTGAAGGATTGTTCCCATACTACAGCATCCTACTGTAGTCCCTCGGTAGCTTTCCTCCTGGAGGGTGACAACCTTAAAAGGTAACACCATGAAACTATTGGTCATTGCATTTCTAAGTCCTGTAACTTCTGCTTAAGCTTCCAATAATTGCCATCAAAGGAGAGAGAAAAAGAAAAAAAGATGGCCTACAGGGGACATACAGTAGTGGCAGTCAGATATCTAGCTCACCTCATGCATATAAATAGCATTTATCCAGCAATTGAATATAAATATCAGAGTCTGTCCTGAGGATACCACCTGTGGCATATTAGAATGGTTGAGAAGAACAAAGTGTATTTCTTATCTTTATGAAAATATAAGAAATTCCATTTCCTCCCATTGGCTAGGACACTGACCTACAGGACTCTCAACCCTTGTTTAATCTGTGCTTGGCTACCAGCCCCAGTTGCTCCATTGGTCCAGAAAACCAAAAGGATGTCCTGGCAAGCAATGAAAAAAAAAATGAAGAGGCATGAATAGACCTGGTTAGCTGAAAGACCAATTGATCAAGAAAAGATTCAGTGGTTTTGGTCAATCTCTGGTAATTCAGCATGACCAGATGAGTGAATTCCAGAATTCTAGAGATATTCCAGAAATATTTTATACAGGAATACAGTATAAGACTGACAAACTAGTTACTTTAGTACAGTAGAAATAAAATACTTCAAGCAATGAAATTAGCCAACTTATCTGCTTTATGATGTACAACCCTGGATTTGTTCGTTTACCCATTTGTATTATTCCAACTGATTCCTTATTTGTTGATTATCTTTAAGTTTGACTCTTTCTGGCTCTCTATCTAGTCTCTAGATATGTGCTCTGGTTTGGAAATTGTGCCAATGGTCTTTAACCTTGTCCTGTTTATTGTTAACTGCTAGGTCGCTGACTTTTCGCATTAATAACTCTCCAGTGAAAGTAGTCTCCTCGGAGTCTTGTAAGTGGCATGAAATCAAGATATTGCTGAGATACAAATTACAAAGACAACTCTGACAGAAATTTAAAAAAAAAAAAAAAAAAAATGAAAGATTTAAAAGTACAATGTTTACGATCACACCTGTCTAAGTTAAGGATTAAACACTCAAAATCGTCCAGCGTAGCGTGAAGTTCCTCTGAGGTTCAGTTTCAGAGTGTTATTATGAACTGTGAAGATGGATTCGCGTTACTGTTAAACAAATATTTTTTAATCTTTTGCTGACACTCGGGACACAATAGTGTGACGAATGATAGTCCTGAAACTCAGACAGAGATAAACAGCATTCCTGAGCTAGATGAAAAGCTGCTCTTAATTAAGTGATCCCGGAAAAAGCCGTTAGCAAATTACAATAAAATAGAATGACTTTTCACTTGGCTTCACAGGCCTTTATTTGTTTTTTTCCCCTCTGCAGATGGCTCCTGGAAGTCCAGCATATGAGAGAAAAACATGTTGAAAAGAAAAAAAATAACTGCAAATAAATGACTGATCCTGAAAAGAACATCCAGTGGCAGAGCTGGAATTTCGTTTCACAGGAAAGATCTGGTCCTGAGTTGCTGACAGGAATTATTTCTCAGAGACATCAATGCATTTAAAATGACAAGGGTTTCCAGCACCACAACCTGGGAGGGGAACAAAAGACATCATTTACATCATTACCACATTTGCCTTCCTGTCTTCATGTTTAAGTACCTACACTCATATTGACCTTGACAGTATTGATTATCTAAAAAAGTTATCAAATTATCTCTATTGTCAAGCAAATCGGGAAAGAGTCCTTCATACATATTTTCTTAAAGCTTGTTAGATTGTTGAGACAGGATTTCAGTGTGTGTTCAATATTTTTTTTAAAGACAACCCCTCATAAAAGTATCCACAACGGACGCTTCAGGTTAAGATCCTTCGCTGCGGTCACAACCTCCTCCTTGGATATATTTCTTCCTGAATGTCCTGGATGTCCTCCGCCCAGCCTCAGCAAACTTTTCCCTAGAGTCATGCTGTAACACGCACTCGTCTAGTATAGTTATAGTCTCCACCAACCATTATTTAAGGTCTTTTTCATTCCATCTTTATTTCCCTGGGCTGGAGCTGTAGGGAATCGCGGATTCTTAATTTTCAGAGCTACTGCACCCAGATGAGCTCTTAGACAACAGGAGAATGGATAACAGATTTTTCTCTGGCAAACGTTCGCAGCATCACACTGAACTGAGTTTTGAGCAACTGCATGAAATATAATGACAACAATTATTATACATTGCACTTGTGCATGCTCTTTTGAATCTTCTCTCTGTGAGAAGTGTGTGTTTTAGGCATCGTTGTTTTTAAATCTATCGTCGGAATTAAAATTCTGCCAAATTGTCCACACTAAACAAACCTTTATATTACATCACATAGTTCCATCAGACATTCTATCCCCACTGAATAAAGTACAACCTTTATTCAGACTTGTTGACTGCATAGGTTATTTATTTTAGTAATTACTCAGACATCTAATTTTAAAAGCTTGGATGTTTCCCAAACCACATACCACCATAGCATATGCTCCCCAAGCACTAAATAAAATTGACTTGACATTTGCTATGTGCTGAAAACATATTTTTATTACCACAATAATTGACTAACTCTTTCACTGTGGCTTAAACCACAAAGCAGTTGCTGAATGTTTGAATCTGATTGGTCAGAAAGAGCTCATGGTATTTTCAGTCGTTTGAATTACTGGTTTAATATTAATACACACATTCTAATACATGATCGTTGCTATGGTAAGCGCGTACACGAGGGTTTGCATGGCGGAAACGCTACGTCAAAGGTTTAGAGAAAGTCGCTTTTTTAGTGAGGAGATGGACTTTAAATTACTAGCATGAAATGTAACGAACATGGTGTATAATATGATGTTCTTTAATAAATAAAAATGTAGTTATTTGCTTTAAAGAATAAAACACTGTGATTTGAAAAGTAAACTACTTTAACGGCAGTGGTAACACTAGCTAAGTATCATTTTGGGTCCTACCTTAAATATTGTTAGAGATTAAAGTAATCTCAATCAATAGATGCTTAGAAGGGAATAAACTTTACAAGCACAAAAAAAAAAACCTTGCCTTAAAAAAAGTGCATACCTAAGCAAACATCCTCCAAATCTATTGGTTTTAGTGTCAGGAATTAACTATTTACTACATTACTGCAATTTGGGACAAGACACACGAGTCGAATAAAATAAAGTTGAGTCCTGACTCAAGGATATTATTTTCCCCCTAGATTTGCCTCCTCACTGCTTAGTTACATTCCCAATCCAGCTACTAATTATATACGTGTGTGTGTGTGGCATGTGGAAGGCTAAAACGGTTACGACATTAATAATATTAGCTTTGGCAGCTGTATGAATGCATGTCCTTGCTGTCACAGGAAGAGGAAGTGCTTACGCCAATCAGGGATTTGTCAAGACCTTGAATCTGAACATTGAATAGAAACAATGAGAGTCAAAATCTCATCGCTAGATATTAACCATATCCTACCATGCTGCCCTACTACACACCACCCAAATAGAATAAACACAATAGCATTACTCGGTCAGATATCAGACACAATCACCAGTTTAGGCCACACCCACTACAGATGTCTACTACTGTGTTACATGGCTAAGTCACAATTTTTTTCCTTGCACCAAATTATATCTTCACTTATTGCTGTATTGTACAGGTTCACATGCCGTCCGATATATAATCATGTCTGGTTTAATCTAATCAGTTACTGACAAAAGAGAAATCCAGGCAGCAGCTTTATATCATTTTATATGAATACCGTCATTCTATTAAAACATTTATAGACAAAGTTCAGACAAAGTACACATGGATCATTTGTACATTAATGGGATGTTTCAGCTTCCCAAGGGCAAGTAAGTGATACTGTATGTGTTGGGCCACCTGGCCAATTAGCAACTCAGCTGGCACCGCAGATTTCACTCTTCCTCCTACCTCTTTAATGCTGACATCACTACATTATTCACCTGTGTAAAAATAAAATGCACCTGTTCCTGTAAACATTCTTAGATTAAAACACACTGCCAGCTTCCCATATCTGATACTTGGACTTTTATTGGCGTTTTGGGACGGAGTCCCCGGTAAGTCTAAGGTAAAAGGTTTGGGCTTTGAAGTTACACCGTAACAGTAAACATGTGTTTATAAATGTTAGTTTCAGACAAAAACAAAAAGTGAATTAATACAAATTTTATTTCAAAACTCTATATCACAAGCATAACAGTATTATGTGTGTTGCTCTTTTAGCAGGCTACCACATCCCTACATATTACAGCACCATTGGAGCAGTAAGGGTTAAGGACCTTGCTCATGGGCCCAACAGTGGCAGCTTGGCAGTGCTGGGGCTTGAACCCTGATCCTCCGGTCAACAACCCAGAGCCTTAACCACTTGAGCCACCACTGCAAATATAGATATAGATTTGGCACAGGTTTTACGCCAGATGCCCTTCCTGACGCAATCCTCCTACTTTATCCAGGCTTTACAGTCACCAAGAGTTAGCGCTTCAGTGCTTGGTTAGCTCCATGCCTGAAAAAAAAGAAACCCAGACATGACAATAATAGCACAGGTTTCTGCCACCTGACCACCAGGAGGTAGCATAGCAGTATTACATATAAAAAGTCGCTAAATTAAATTTTACACACAGAAACCACACCTCCAAGAATTCTTGGTTAGAAACAAGTGTGTGTTGACAGGGAAATGCTGTGTGTTTGCCGATAAAGAATCCCAGACTGTACAAGAAATATTGCTACAATGACAGGAAGAGACAATCCTGCTAACACAATGGCCTTCATGGCAATCTTTGAGTTCATGTTAGTACAGTGTGTGTGTGGCACAGTTTCAAAATAAGTTTGAGCCAGCAACTGACACATAGTGTTACAAGATTCAGGATTCACATAACCCCAAACACGCATCCAAGAACCGTTTCTATTCCATAAGTCATGAAACATGAACGCATCGTTTTCCTTTGATGCTGAGATGAAGAGTTTGTGCTGTCCCAAAATGTTTTCCAAGTGTATTTAAGCAACTTGACAATGATTACAATTTCTGTTTGTATTCGAAGTCTGGCTTTGAAGGCTAATTCTTACAAAATAAGTCTTTCTAAATATGCAGGTGTTGTAAAAATAGAGCAGACAATAAAAATGTTTTAAAGTTAAGTGCGTGTTACATTGACATTTTGGTGGTTTTTACCCTTCAATAAACACCCACGGGTCAGTCTGGTGTGGCCTATATGGCACTTGTGTACACCACAGCTACCGCATTTAATGTGGTAGATGCAAATTTTACCAACAATGCAGTTCATTTCAAATAACTGATCTTTCAGCATTCTTTCTATTCTGGCTTGAGGTCTGATGGAAGGATTGTGCATGCTCTGATTCCGACCAATGAAAAAATAATAAATAAATGCCACTATTTTCCCCCGAATACAGCAGAAAACCATGCTTTAACAGTTCATTTTATTAATAAATTTCATACTTTGTCTCTGTTAATGGTTTTATAATGTAGATCATGAAGTACTATTTCTTGAAATATAGTAATAAAATTATTAATGAATCTCCATTTTGAATTCTTTTATTATTAGAATCAGATTGTGTAGCTTCATTAATCACTGTTTATGTACTTGGTATAGAAACCATAATGTATTAGAAGGATGACTTAGGGAACCAAAATTCCAGCTAGATTTGTCGTCAAGACTGCTATCGAAGACACACTCATGTGGGAAGGTTTTCCAGTAGATTCTGGACCATGATTATGGAGGATTTGTCCATCCATGATCATTAGTTCTAATGTTGGATGACATTGAGTGCTCCAATTTGTCTCAAAGGTGTTCAGTGGGGTTGAGATCAGGGTTCTGTACAGGGTACTCATTTACATTTACAGCATTTGGCACATGCTCACACAATCCAGAGTGACTTACATTTATCTACTTTATATAACTAAGCAGTCCAGGGTTAAGGGCCATGCTCAGGGGCCTAGCAGTGGCAGTTTGGTGGTCCTGTGATTTGACTGAGCTATCACATCCTCAATCAATGCTCAAGTTCTTCAAGTCCAACAAAGGCAAACATGTCTACATGGAGGTGGTAAGTCATGGAACAGTATTTTGGCCCTGTTAGTTCCAGTGAAGGTTAATGCTAAAAAAGCATTTCAGAACATTCTGCCTTCCTAACAGGTGGATGGAAGCCCATATAAGGGTGTGATCATCGGGTGTCCACATACTTTTAGTCATAAAGTGCATCAGCCAACATTGAAATTCAGTACTGAATAGAGCTTTGTTTGCCCCCAACTGCAATTCTGCAAGAAGAGCGTGTGAGCATATATTGGGCTTTGAAAACTTTTAAACCAATTTGGTTTAGCATATGTGATGTTCTCCAGAAGCCATGATTTCTTCAGCAGCTTTGCTTCAATAAAATGTTCCACACACACACACACACACACACACACACACACACACACACACACACACACACACACACACACACACACACACACACACACACACACACACACACACACACACACACACCAGCTGGAAGAACTGGCATGGTTTTTGCATTTGCAATTACAACATTCACTGTTTAATATTTAATTAAAAAAAAAAGAGCAATCAAAGATGTTCCTGTCACCAAATGGCAAATGAGCCACAGTTCCAGTAACTCCACTTCAACTACATGATTAAAATTTGCCACCTGAACAAATTTAGAAGGATAGCAATGAAACCCTGTCTTTTTGCTCATTGTTTGTCACTTATTACGGTGAAATCTCAATGCATTATTGTACCACTAAAATGAATACTCTTTTCAGTGGAAAGTCTTTTCGTTTTTTTTTTCCCCTTTTACAACCAAAAATCTCAATTTCCACAGCTGAAAAAAAATCAGTTCATACCAACAACAGATGTCTGACTATGTTTATTTTCTCAGGCTCTCACCATTTCCCTCTGGTGGAATTAAAATCAAAACCATTACTCCTAACCATCCTCAAAAATACACACAAATTTGGTGCAAAGCACCATCGAACGATCGATTTTGATTTTGGTAAACGATCCATGCACAATACTAATTTAAACCCAAGGTCTCATATCTAATGTACATCTCTCTTCATATATGATTTAGGCTGTAGTTCTTGCAGTAGTCAAAGTTTACTCATTAAAAAAATAAATCAATAAAAACCCACTCCTATTATCTCCTGAAACACTCAAGGCTAAGCTGCAACTCCGACACTTTGTTTAAGCTTGTATTCATCATTAATAAAACAGTTATATTTAGGTAAAACAGTTGTGTGGAGAGACCTTTAGAAGAAGACAGAACAGACAACGAAATCTGCGACAGGATTTATGTCTAGAGTAAAAAAATCCTCTCAGCCACACCAATCAATTGAAGCTAGGATTAACGTTAGCATGGAGTTTTACAGATAATCCTTAGCTGCTATAATATAATCCCTCTGTTTATGAACTTTGTTTCCAGTTAAAATGATGAATCTTATCACTTACATCTAAGGATTAACACCTTTTTGAAGTATCATTGTTTTTTTATTTACCTCAAAACTTTTTTGAAAAAGTTAGCATAGTAGCCCTGACATTGTTTACAATTAAGATGCTTGCTAGAATCAAGGCAATAAACATCAAAAAACAGAAAAATATTTACTAAACACGTTTTTATCCACAATTTACACCAAACACAAGGACATTTTTTTAAAACTCCAAACAGGAGCCATGTTGCTTTTGTTCCATGTCAATAATCACAAAGATATTTTGTTGTTTGAGGTGTTTATTTGTCCTTCTCCTCCTCTGTCAAAGCTCCATCACATCCCCTAAACGAAGAGACGTTTGTTTTGGTGGAGCGAGGTTTATTGTTTTTTCGAAATCCCTGAGTGTGTAATGTTCCAGGAGATTAGCATTTAGCCTGAGTTATGATCTGTACAAGAACTGGAATGTTCCAGAAGCTCAAAAAGCCTAACGCAGAGCCGCTTTATCAATCAGCAGAGACAAGATATATATCAGTCAGCACTGATTCAGATATTAAAGCCTTTATGGTATATAAAAACCACACACACACACTTTGTGCCACACAAAGAGCTTATATGTTCACTTTATCTCACACACCTTATATTATAAACAGGCTTTTGCAGCAAAAAACTTCAAACATACAACTGAAGCGCTTATATTAAGCGTGCACACTTTTTTGTTAAAAGTAAATGAATATATAAATAAAAAAAGGCAGAAAAAATTATCCTAATGGTTTCCAGTAGACATTTTTCCATCAGGAACGGCAAACAATTGGAAAGAACAGTGCTTAGACAGCAGCAGCCGATTGTTTAAATAAATAAATAAATAAATAAATAAATAAATAAATAAACAAAAATATATAAACTGTTTTAATTTTAGCAAAACTCACTCTTTTGTGCTGTTATTTAATATCATATACTCTATAACTCACTTTAGCGTCTGTTGTTAATTTGTCAGCTTAGAGTAGGATGGATCCTGAACTAGCTGCTGTAATTTTTGGTGTTTAACATACCACCACTAGTATTTGCTAAATAGCTACTACTACTGATTGCTATATGAGCTAGATGGTTGAGCTAAAAGGTTAGCTAAGCAAGATAGAAGCAAGTACAATGTTAGCCAATCAAGATACTCAATCTACAGTACAAGGTGCAGCTACAAGGTTAGTTAAAAAAAAACTAAATAAGATACAATGGCTAAAATAATTTTGATCTGTAAACATACTCTTTGGTTTAGTCTTACCCAACACTTGAAGTGTCAGTTAAACCAACAACTTTCTAAATTGTATTTTTAAGTATCATGGTTAGTTAGCATCCCAAAAGTTGTCTAGCATAGGTGAACTAGCTAATAGCATGATTTTGCTAAATTGAAAAAATCTTTGATGTCTCAGAAAATTTCAGGATCTGTTAACCAATTAACGTCATCTAAACACCATCTTACCAACCTTCCAAGCTTAAACACAAGGCATACATTTACTAACTAAATTATATTTTAAAGAAATGTAAACACAATCTGGTTAGCTATCATCCAAGTAAAAAGCTAGGATAGGTTAACTAGCTAATAGCATAAAAATAATTCAGTTCATTCTCAAAAAAAGTAGTTAATGTTGTAGAAAACTGGATGAATTACAATTAATTAAATCTAAACAAGACGCTTATAAGCTTAGCCATAAGAAATCAGTACTATCTAAATATCTAAACAGATATCAGCATCCTAGCAACTAAATAAAGAAGCTAAATAATATTTTATTTCAAAAGTGTTTGTTGTTGTTGTTTGTATTATACAAAGAATTGCCATTTGATTAACTAGCATCTAGGCTTTAAGATATCATAGGTTAACTAGGTAATAGCATAAATAAATTAATGATTTAGCTAAATTGAAATAAAATTTTGCCCATTTCTGAAACATCTCAAAAAGTCTGTAAAGTTTTGGAAAATTTTAGAAGCAGATGCAACAAATGGCATAAAAAACCCAACAACCCTCCAAGCTTGAGGAGATTCCAAGCCATTAGGCATGAGGCCTTAAGCATAACTTCCAAACAGATAAATGAGCATCATAACAAAATGAGAAAAAATTATAATCCATACCTACAACATTTAAAAAAATCTGTAAGTCTTACCTTCTAACAAGAAATATTAGCATCCCATCTGCACACTGATCAGTCCTTGTTCTACCAAATCTAGTTCACTCCATTTCTCTTCAGTCAAACAATGTGACCGGAGGCCATGTTTGATCACCTGATTAAATCCTGCTCTGTGATTCGTACAACACAGAAAATTGTTGATGCAATTCTTCCAAGAAGAATGGAGTGATTTCCCATTTCCATAAGGAAGCATTCAGGGCTTTGGTTGCTAGTGATGTTAGTTTAAAACTTTGTGTATAATAGCCACTGGCCAAAAAAACGTTATTATTGTTTAGATAAGACATCTAGATATCCGTCTTCAGGATTTATGAAGAAAAGTTCTCACAGCAGCTTTATCTCTGAAAGTCTCTCTCTCTCTCTCTCTCTCTCTCTCTCTCTCTCTCTCTCACACACACACACACACACACACACACACACACACACACACACACACACACACACACACACACACACACACACACATATATAATACAGATTATATTGAGTATGATGTATTAGTGAAGGGGTCAAAGGTCAACTGTGTTGTGACAAATAGCCCAATGAACTTAACTATCTCTCACTCGTTACACACACACACACCAAACCTGAACATACATACATACATAGAAGTCTGTACATACACACCTTTAAACAAGCTTAGCATGAGACTATACACACCTCAGAGCTAAGAGACAGATAGATGCCTGGCTTCAATCTGTCCCATATGCACACACACCAAGATACACACACACATTCAGGCACAGAATACAGTCTACTAGAAGTGACTATATACACACACATACAAAAGAACATCATCAAATCAACAAATCAGGAGAACAAAGGCAGATTATTTAGACCAGACAATTATGAGGTTTACTGGTGTGTGTGTGTGTGTGTGTGTGTGTGTGTGTGTGTGTGTGTGTGTGTGTGTGTGTGTGTGTGTGTGTTTCTCAGTCTCTCTTATGCCTGATAGGAAATACTCAGTGTGACAAGTCACGTCTGGCTTCAATCCCACACATGCACATACAGAGAGAAAAAGAGAGCTGTGTGTGTGTGTGTGTGTGTGTGTGTGTGTGTGTGTGTGTGTGTGTGTGTGTTTGACTAAAGACAAGTAACTAAAGACAAGGGAACTTGCACGTTACCCCTTGTTTTTTCCAATGTTGCAATACTGCTTCCATCTAGTGGTGATATGAACAATGCAGGGCCTTGAGTGTCGATTTCTTTCTGTTCTACATCACCAAGTGGTACAATCAGGAGAGAGAGAGAGAGAGAGAGAGAGAGAGAGAGAGAGAGAGATTGAACACTAAAAGAAAGATTAGAAATGAACAGAGACAGAACAGCTTGTGCAAGTTATACTTTTAATCTAAATTTATACTGGGGGTCATTTTGAGGTCAGCTTAATTTTTCAAAATGGTACAAAATAAAAAATGCACAAAAATCGACTGTTGTGAGAAGGTTGTAAGAAGGTTGTGAGACAGGATCAAAAAAATTGCTGAGTCAATGGTACCCATGCTGTGTTCTCTCCAGTTTAACACTTGTGTGTGTGTGTGTGTGTGTGTGTGTGTGTGTGTGTGTGTGTGTGTGTGTGTGTGTGTGTGTGTGTGTGTGTGTGTGTGTATGTCTGTGTGTGTGTGTGATTGGCTCAGTAAACCTGTATGTTACCAATGGGAGCAGATTGTTTATTACTGTGGGCAGACTCCAGTGTCAAGGCTTAAGTGAACATCACATCCTCATACTGTATCAACTTCATCATGAATAAACAATGACAAAACTTTTGGTACCCTGTATTCTCATTCCACTCACTACTAAGTCAAGTCAAGAAGATTTTATCATCTTTTTAACCATATGTAGCTGATGCAGTACATAGTGAAATGAGACAACGTTCCTCCAGGGCCATGATGTTACATAAATCAACACAGAGCTACATAAGGCAAGACATTTCATCCCATGTTTGTGGATACAGTAACTTAAATAAGCACTCTTGACAACCACGATGAGCTGAAAAGCATCTCAAAACTGACAATCCATCGAACACGCTGAGGCTACAGTTGGTACAGAGTTACCAAAACTGGTCAGTTAATTGTTTTTGGACCTGTAGCTATACCTGTATCTATATATCACTGTAATATGATACGAAATTGAAGTAGTATCCTATCGAAGTAGTATTTTAGCTTAAATCATTCACAGGCCAAAATAAACACAAGCCACGGAAGCCTCAAAAAAGTCTCTTATTCCACATTTTGCTCCATTACTTTCTTCTTCTCTAGTCGCCTGCTCGTGAAATCATGGCATATTAAAGAGTGCAGCATCCTCAAAGCAAAGTGTGTGTGTGTGTGTGTGTGTGTGTGTGTGTGTGTGTGTGTGTGTGTGTGTGTGTGTGTGTGTGTGTGTGTGTGTGTGTGTGTGTGAGCTTTCTCCTGAAGCCAATTTAGGAAAAGAATGATTATCTAATATCACACTTTTTATCATTTTTAATGGATTTGTAGAATGCAAGAAATTAGGAGCTGGATGTAGCCAGGAATCTGGTTCAGAGAGATCATGTGAATTAAATCTGAGAGTTTGGATTGGGGTTTAGAACCAGTATGTTTTCCATGGCATCATGTTAACACATATTTCATAGTGAATAATGTACTGATTGTGTGGAATAAGGACATACAGGTTTGAGGGTGGATGATGGCTTACTGGTAGGAACATTTGCCTCAGTCCTTCAGGGTTGGAGGTTTGAGTTCGCATGAGCTCCATGTGCTTTAGAGGTTTCTTCTAGGTCCTTGGGTTTCTTCCTCAAAGTGCAAAGACAATACACTGTAGGCTTATTGGAATCTCTAAATTGTTCGTACTGTGTGAGTGGTTGTTTGTTTGTGCACTGTAATGGATATCCAGGGTGTTTCCTGCTTTCTGTTAAGGGCAGTAGAGGATCAAGTGGTTAAGGCTCGACAGTAGGTTGTTGCTAGGATCAGGGTTCAAGCTCCAGCACTGTCAAAGCTGCCACTGTTGGGCCCTTAACCCTCTCTCTTCTCTAGTGGTGCTGTATCTTGGGTAACTCTGTGCTCTGACCCCAACCTCCAAAGTTGGGATATGTGAAGAAAGAATTTCACTGTGAACTAATGTATACCTCACAATATAAAGGCTACTGTCGTGTTCTTCTGGGATAGATTCCCTGTGACCCCGTGTTTGTAAGTGTACCTTATAAGCTTTCATACTTGTACATGATTACAGTCATAAATAAAAACATATGATGGAGAACAAGTAAACTAATTCATTGATTAGGACAAAATGGACTGGGTGCTGCATGGATGTCAGATGCATGATCATCTTCACAAATTAAGGTGTATGAAGTCTGAATAATAATTACAATCCGCAGAATTACAATGATAAATTTAGCTAAAAAAAGAGAAGAAAAAAAAAACCTTTTGCCCTTTTTTTTTGTGTGACACTCATCCCACACTCTGAGTTTGTGATTTAAAGTGCTGGTCATTACAAATAATGTCTTACATTACCCAAGCACAGCATTATTATTATTATTATTATTATTATTATTATTATTATTATTATTATTATTATTATTATTATAGATGCTGACGTTTATTTAAAAGTGAAAGCCAAAAATCCAGATCGTGATTAAAACAGGATTAATTACTTATCCCGAGGCTTAAGATTTCAGCTCGGGCAGCCAATTTGATGAAAATGTAATGATAATTGTACACGTGTTATTTTATATGAGTCTTACACACACATACATACATACACACACACAGCTTATTTTCTCTGTAATCATGCAGTACTAGCTCTGTTTAAGTGGATGTGATGTCACTCTGGAAAGCGTGCGAGACGAGCAAAAAATCAGAGTCTGAAAACAAACAAAAAAATAAAAAATAAAACGTGAGTCATGTTTTAAATGCAGCCAGAAGCTATGTGGAGATTTATGAAGTCTGAATGCAGAAACCAGCAACTCTACACAAAGCACAAGCGACTGAGGGACGATGAAATGATGGAAAGATTGAGAGATGAGAAAAGGGACAGAAAGAAAGAAAGAAAGAAAGAAAGAAAGAAAGAAAGAAAGAAAGAAAGAAAGAAAGAAAGAAAGAAAGAAAGAAAGAAAGAAAGAAAGAAAGAAAGAAAGAAAGAACGTGATGTGAAGTATTTTTTTTCCCTCCGTCCCCCAACATTCCTCTCTCCCGCTGTCTTTTTCTACCTTTTTGTACTCTCTTGTCCGCTCCAACATTAAACGAGAACCTCCTGATTCTGATTAGTGGCTTTCTGAAACAAGATCCACTCGTTCCATAAATGCTGAGCGCTTCAGAAAAAGGGAACATAGATCGAAGACAAGAAACGTCAGATGACGCCAGCTGGAGGAAACACACACACTTAATATGCCAGTGTAACCATGGAAACTCAGCAAAATGATGACTATTAGAGAAATACTACAGCGATATAATATAAACCGCAGTATGAAGATAAAACTAAAAAGCAGATTAGAGTAAAAGTAATCCTCAAAGAGGACATTTCATTTCACAACAACCACAACGCAACAGCAACAAGGAAGACTTAACACATCACAAGATTCGCAAGTTCTCACTTTCTCTCACTCATTCATTTTCTACCGCTTATCCGAACTACCTCGGGTCACGGGAAGCCTGTGCCTAATCTCAGGCGTCATTGGGCATCAAGGCAGGATACACCCTGGACGGAGTGCCAACCCATCGCAGGGCACACACACCCACTCTCATTCACTCACGCAATCACACATTACAGACAATTTTCCAGAGATGCCAATCAACCTACCATGCATGTCTTTGGACCGGGGGAGGAAACCGGAGTACCCGGAGGAAACCCCCGAGGCACGGGGAGAACATGCAAACTCCACACACACAAGGTGGAGGCGGGAATCGAACCCTGACCCTGGAGGTGTGAGGCGAACGTGCTAACCATTACAGGGTTGTCAAGTTTAAAAATGTACCATAGATGTAGATCTATGACAAGCAATTGTTGTAGTGTGTATAAAAAAGATCGCTAAAATAGAGTGGCAGTGAGTCAGAGTGGAAGATATAGCATGCAGTAATACTATGTAAAAAAATGTGTCCTGGGTTATCATGTTCCACATTTCACACTACTCATACTTAACGTTCTTATTATTTGCATATTTGCATTCGCATCAACATCCGTGATTGGATAAATACAAATACAGCATACCACCGCTTCAGATGACGGCTAGTCTCAGGAGGAGGAAAACTAAGGTCAGGTCTGGTGTTTGCAAAATACGTAGAAAAAGTATGTTACGTCCTAAACGACAAGGAAAGAAGTTCTATTCTATTAATAGTTCTATTAAAGCAGCAGTTAATGGTTAAGACTCTGGGTTTCCAATCAGATAGGGTTCCAAACTCTGAGGTTCCAATCAGAAGGTTGGATGTTAACGTACCAGCGCCAACAATCCATTTTTGCTCTTAAGCAATGCCCTTAATCCTCTCTGACCCTGTGGCCTGACCTCAACTTCCTTATAAACAGGTATACGTGAACAAATAATTACATTGTGTTGTAAGAAGCAAGAAGAACCAAAAAAAAACAAAACCCTTAACGTTTCCATCCTGTGATCCACTTCTTCACGCCATTTTATCCAGCGTTCTGCCGAGACGAAAAGAGGACGGAAAAATTCTGTTCAGCTGCTTATTCTCAAAAGCGTGAAACAACCTGATGTCATGCAGAGCTGAAAGCCATGAGTAGGAAAGAGGAAAGAGCTAAAATTAGACCAGGTTAAGCAAATAATTGTGCAGCTACTAGTTCCATTGAGTTCAAGAGCAACACATCATGCATCATTAGCTAGAAATGAGCTGCACAAAAATGCTAAAACCTGATCTGTATTAGCTTCGACTGAATAATGAAGATGTTCCTGGTGGAGTGATTTCTTTTGCCATGCATAAATCAGATGTATTTTACTTTAATTTTCTTTGTTCGAAGTATAATTTTCATTTTTGCATTGACTTGCAAATGCGGTATGTCTCAATTTCAAGTAGGGGTCACATCAGACATTTGCTTCATTGTTTTCTTGGCCAGGTGAAGCCAAGATCTCTTCTGTTTTCATTAGGGTAGGTAAACAATAAACAGCTAACCTTTGATAACTAGTAACTCTGGTGTTGTTGGCTTGGTTACTAATTAAAGACCCCACAACCAGGTAAAGGATAACAAACCAGGGTTCACTCGAAAGAAGACCCCTGATTTTTGGTAGCCCAATTGTTTGATAGACACTAAAGAGTGGATGGAGTTTTTTAAAACGTTTACTCTTGTAAAGTGACTTCATTCTTCCATCCATTCTCCATTCTTCCATTTATTCAATGAATAAATCCTGATACTTGTTCACCAGGTCATAGACTAAGAATACCATCAGTCTTCTGTTTTGGTTGGTTTGGTTGGTGCTAGAAGAAGTACAGTACTTCAGGAATACTGTAGGTAGGTCTGTAGACATAATTAGACAGTCAGTGACTCTGCTATTTGGGCATCTACTGTACAGGAAGTTTATTCCGCTTACTCTGAGGGAGTGTGGGGAAGTGATAAGAGCTTTTGAGGTAAGTGAGTGCTGGTTGATTTCATGCTTTGTACAGTATGCAAGAGGCCAGTGTCATGCAATAGCATTCTGGAAAATGAAAATGAGCAGAAAGGGGCGCGTATTGTCAATATGTGCGGAGAGAGTGTTCAGTGCGCATGTGTAACATTAGCATAAAGCAGTTTTAACATTGACATGGAGGATAAAAACAAAGAAAGAAAGCGAAGAAAGGCTCTGAACACTCTCTCCACCCATATTGACTAGACCCGCCCCTTACTGCTCATTGGCTACACGTTTGTTTTGATTTTTCTTTTGTTTGGTGGCCCAACGCAGTTTTCTGAAGCATTTCTCAAATATCGGAGACCCCACCTTTAAGCAGTGTGAGGGTTGTCCAGGGAGATCACAAGATCAAGTAAACGAATTACCTAGGATGAACAGCAGTTCAGTTTTGTTTTGTTCCAGTCGAGTGCCTAATCTTTGGTTTCGGTCTCTGATTGTTATAACAAAATTATATAGCAAGAAATTCTGAATCATTAGTTAGCACAAGCTCTGTGGTATTCTTAGTCGTGTATAAATGTTTTCTTAAGCCAATGTTGATAAAAGACAATCATGCATAAATGACCTTTTTTTAAAGGATGCCACAAATTATGTGCCCTTTCTTCTTGCTTTTAATGTAAGGGTTTGTTTCTGTTTGCGTTCTGATTTTCATAAGTTCAAAGTTACTAAGTATTAATCTAAAATATTTAAGAATAGATTTTTTCATAGCGGATTGATAAATGAGTCTCTTCAGTTTTAATTCGATTATGTTAAAATCTTTTGTTTTTGTGTTATTGTAGCTAACTGAGTTCACGGAGCGCATTATGTTAATTAGACATTCGTCTAGAAGAAAATATAAACCGCAAACATAAAATATGATCTCCGTCAGACGGCTGTGGTCCGATAACTGTAATGGTCTTGAGAAAAAAAATAACGAACCTGCTCTGTGTGCTGTGCCAGCGAGAGCAATGAGGTTAATATCAGAGGCTTTATGATTGCTACCCCTCCTACATATGAGCTAATCTACTGGCAGTGTTAGTTGTAGCAACTAGATCAGGTTCCACTTGTCTTTTAGATACTCGCTCACACAAGTACTTTGCATGAACATTCCCAAGAAAAACAATGTAGTGAGGTCAGCCCTATGCTAAGCTTTCAGAAAGCAAAAGGTATGTGGGCTAGCTATCAGGTTTAGTTTCAGCAGATTCCCTTTTATCACAGAGCAAACCCGCTAGGCCGCTAGCTGGCTAACCACACAAGAGCTTTGAAAAGATCTGTAACTGGAAGCTTCCCAAATTTTAAAGCCTATAAAACACAAAGCAAGCACGCTAACACTATAGCGTTGCCATAACAATTGGAAAGACCACTGGGACAAAACCAAACCAAACAAACGCTGAGATTATTTTTGGCCGCAGAATAAAATTCACATCAGGACACTCGTCTCAGGTGAACTCTTTTCCACACGGTCATCAGTCACTGTTGCAACTACGGCTCATACAATCATGAGGAAGCCATAAAAGTCATCATTATTGCTAACTAATTCATAACTGCTCAGTGAAACCCTTACCTGCTATTTGCTTTGTAAATTGAATGGATTCATATCAGTGTAAACACATCGTCGAAGAAAAGTATTCTAAACTCTTTACTGTGTTAATACAATCCAGATTAGAGCTTAAGAAACTGATCGCTTCATTTTTGTTCTTGCCTTCATCGTCTTGACACATCTGATTTATGATGTGTCTAACTGTAGAGTTTACTTTAATTAACAAACAATGTTGTATCTGGTGGTCTGCCACATTCTTGGTCGAGAATAGCAATCAGTTCCTAGAAGATGTGTCTGAATTATGAAGATATGTATAGTGGCTTGTATAAATATCCCCCCATCCCCACCCTCCCCCAAAGGAATTGATCAGATTGGTTGATAAATGCAGTCAGTATTTTATTCCAGAATCATGTTCGCTTACAATGGAATTTCATGATACAGGTCAGCAAATCTTTCCATCCTGGTAGGATCCAGAAGTTTCAGATAAGGTATCGGGTGCAGGATTTCATTCTTATCAACCAGGAGTAATTCCAACTGTTTAATCAGTTGATTTTGGCTTTCAGTAGTCAGGTGTGGCTTCTTTTTTGGTTGGAATAAGAACCTGCACCCGATGAGTCTGGACAGCCCTGGTCCAGATGAAAGATGTTCTAACTAAAACTTGTAATTGGCTTCCAGCAATGACAAAAATTACCTCAGATGAAATGTCATTGAACATCAGTCTGAAGGAAATTTGAAGGAATATTGAAGTTTAAGATCATGTAATAGAGTTCAGTAGCTTGGGAACAGGGTATAAAATTGCATCTAAGAAATTGAATACCACTTCAACAGTTAAGGTTCTGGTATATTGATCATAAGGTCTGCCAAGATGTTGCCATTTATAAAGCAAGGTCTTTAACCATCTCTGCTCCAGGGTTGCTATAGGCTGACCAAAGAGGTTTGACAGAATCAATTGAGTCTTGATTCTGTCAAACCAGACAATAACTTCAGGAGGCACAGAGAACAATTACACTCAGACTTTCAACCCAGCAAACAAGCCTAGTGTGAAATCCACCTAATTTTACTGACACTATTAATTACTATGTAATTAATTTTTAATTTGAAAAGTAATTTATTTGTTTGCAAAAAAAAGCAGCATTTGTAATTCAGACTAACCTGACGACTTTTATGGGAAATGAATACTTTTGGAAAATATTCTATTTAACGGACTCTATGATTCATTAAAGGTATTGTTTGAAAGCCAATGTTGACATTTGAAATCACCAAAACAAACACGCCCCTAACCCAAATGGGTCCCACCCCTGTATTGATAGCTCCGCCCACACATACATACGTAACCCAGGCAACTAATGGAAAGAAATGTGTCTTTATCATAGTTGAAGGGAACAGTACGATTGCAGATAAACAAACAAGCAAAAATGACACAAGCATAATCATGCAAAGGACAGCTCACTTTCTTTCTTTGTTTTTATCCTCCATGTCAGTCTTAAAACTGCTTTCTGCTAATGTCAGCCATGCGTACTGAAAACTGTCTTCGCCAATATTGACAAGACATGCCACCTTCTGCTCATTGGCTACACATTTGTTTTGTATTTGTTTTGTTTGTCGGCTTGACTCAGTTTTCTGAAACACCTCTCAAACAACGGAGACCCCACCTTTAACTATGTTTTAGGCACATATCCATTGCTACAACAAAGTTAGGATATAAATTTTAAATGAACTGTTAGCTAGTTTATAAGTGGGGTACAATCAATATCGTTTTCTTTCAAGTGTTTTGTTGGAGCTTGTTGCTCTTGGTGCTGGAAACATAAATACTATATGCATTCAAAAATCTAACAACTAAGCTAGTAACACATCTATGAGAAGAGCAATTATGCTGATTTAGTGTTTTGTTTACAGTAAAACAATTTTAGGTACTTTCCTAAACACAGGTAAACCCTTGACCTTTAATACGATGAATCAGTTACGTTTTATGGCTACATCTGGGTGAAAGTAGCTGTCTCGCCTGCAACTATTTCCACAATTAAACCCTGAAGCAAAAGCCTTACAGACTCAGAAATTTCCCTTAAAGCACAATATATCTTCACGATTCACAGCTCGGGTTCAAAACAGCCACAAAATTTAAACCTGGTCTACCAGGCACTTCGTGACGGCTCGCACGCTTGATATAGGAACCTTAAATATTTTTTTTTAATTAGATAATATGATGATAGGTGACAGAATATTTACACGTGTTGTAAAAGTCAGTAATGTTTATAGTCTCCCATTTGTCGTGACACGAGTCGTCTCATCCCAAGATAAATATGAGTATAGACCCAATCAGAAGTGTGCAGACGCAAGGTTTATGCAGAAACGTCTGTGTTTTATCCATCCCCTCTGATAACACAACTCAGGGTAAAGCTATAGAAACCCGGGGCACTCAGATACATCAAGACAAGGTGTGCACTGATATCTACAGTACCTGAGATTAGTGGCTAAAATAACAGATCTCCATAAGCGAAAATTCCAAAATTCACATGACTCCAGTGCTCCTGAATAAATTCATCAGTTACTGTAATTATCCAGTGCTTAATGAGTTGTACCAAGTGTTACACAGCAAAGAAAAAATCATTTATAAATACAATAGCATTTGAGTTCACTAACAAGTAAAAATTGTTTTTATTCTGTCGGTTAGCAAAGACGTGTAAATAATTTCCTTGTTTGATTCTTAACGGTGAATAATCTGCTAAGCAAAACTAAAAAAAATACAACATAGAACATAATAATGCATATATAAGACCAACAAACTGTATTCAGAATATGTGAATTATGTAAAAAAAAAAGTAGAGAAAAATACAGAAGGAAACTAACAGAAAAGCAAGAGACAATTAAATCATGTTGCTGTTTGAATAGTTTATTAATCTTAGTTGTAGTTTTCACATTAAACGCTGCAAAGTTGCTGTCATCAAAAAACTGATAGCACTTGACTGGATACACAATGTTATGTTGCATTTTTATTATTTTTTAATTTTTATAATTAATCATGCAGACAAATGAATGAAGCCACAAGACACTAAATTGATATTGATTTGTAGAATTTGTAAAACAATGTCAACATTTGTCACGGTTAATTCGAAGCTTTCCTGTATGGAAAACATGGCTACAATTTAAAGGAAAAGCTAACCAAGCTAATTATCACTACTAATTTACTCTTAGAATACTTTTAGTTTTGGCCACAAATAAGATTCTACAGGTGTATTTTTTCTAGCCTAAAACTTACACTTTAAGATTTTTATTATTTAATTCCAATGTTTACAATTTCAATATGATATCCTCAATAAGTGTGTGTAACTCTGTAAGCCCTAAACACTATTTTATACATCTGTTCACACACCATTCTCTTTAATTTGTCGCTGCATACTTCATGAAAGCGCTAACACATGTACGTTCCTTACACAGTGCTAATAATTAAGGATTAAAACCTGATTCCAAAGATTCTAAGTGTTACCTGTTGTTCTTCCTACCCTCATTCACCAAAAGGACTTGATTTAAATGACTCCCTCATTCCTAGCTATTACAATCTCTAACTAAAATAAAGGAATCCTGTTTTGTAGCATAAACATGGCCAGGAGGCAAGAACAATGCATAAACAGTTTAGATTTTGAAATTAGACAATACTTTTAATCAGAACAAAATTCTTGATTTGAGGGAGGATCAAATTAGCACTGTTAGAGTTGGAAAACATGTGCTACTTCCTGTCCCAGTGGGAAATGATAAGAGACAAGGGCGGATTAGCTGATTAAAACAACGGCTGTTAATGAAACGACGATTCATGGATCATTTGGCTATCTTTAACATTACGGCTTGATTAAGTTGATTGAAAACGTGTTTTGTTGATGAACTATTCAATAAAGCATCTGCTTGTGCTTCAGTTTGGTAGTGTGAAGTGAATTAATCACACGTTTCAGTCATGGTACTTCAAACAGGATCGTAGGCTAACTAGCAGAATTATTAGACTCAAACAACCTGTATATCGAATGCCGAATTAAGTTTAAAAAAGAAATTGACAACAAATCTGTAGATTGTAAATTTTAAATTGTAGAAGTAAATTGCTAGTGTACAAGTCTAAATAACAAGTAGCATACACATAATAAACGGGTGAAGGGCAGAGTTAGAGTGATGGATGAATTTAGCATGTATATATGTTATTTGAACTTTAATTTAAACAAATCCTTTGATTGAAAAGTGATTAGCGTGTCATTGTATTGTAGTGTATTAAGTAGCTAGCTAATAACCTGCTAGCTACAGTATGTGGTTCATTAGCGAATAGTGTATAAAATAGTGTGGAAAAGTAATCCAAACATTCTGTTAGAAGATCTAACAGAGGACACATGAGGGTGAACATATGGTATACAATACACAGCATAGAGAATGAATTCTCATACATTTTGAAATTTCTAAAATTTCAAAATGAATTCTCATACATTTTGAAATTTCTAAAATTTCAGCAGAAAAATTTGTAGCTAATTTCGCAAACTTTATGTCATGTATTTTTCCCAATATAATAAGTACCAGATCATTTCTTGTCTCCATTCTCCATCTATCTCTATTCCAAATTTCTCAACAGGGGACAAAAGGGAGACTTTTCAACTCAGGTTTGTTTTTTTATCTGAATATTTACACCTGATTGTTTCAAATTTATCTGGAGATCTGTCGGATTTTTGGATTTTCTAAACCGCGTATATTGCAGTGTAGCACTCAATGTTACGAGCCAGCACAGGCTTGTAAAGGCTAAAACGTGAGCAACTAGACCTGAAGTTTACTGTGGTTTCTCTGAACTGGCCCACTTTAAAATGTTGTACATACACTTTTATTAGCCCGTGCTGAGAGCGAGAAAGACAGCGAGAGAGAGAGAGAGAGAGAGAGAGAGAGAGAGAGAGAGAGAGAGAGAGAGAGAGAGAGAGAGAGAGAGGTAAGTGTTACAAATGTTAACAAATGCAAACAGTTGTGTGTTTCCAAAGTTCTGTTTACCAAAGATTCCTTGAGCACTATCCAAGTTCTGAGTATCTGAGTATTTTGCTAGCTAGTTAATACTCTTGCTTAAATTTAGCTGCTGCTGTTAGCTGATGTTCTTGCCTTGTTTTTCATTCAATGTTAATACAATGTTAATGTTAGATGTTTAGGTATTTCAATGTAGTGACCAACATTATAGCTTATAGTGTATGTAATATTTAGATCACAGGACTCCTGGATATGTTCATTAATAATAATAATAATAATAATAATAATAATAATAATAATAATAATAATAATAATAATAATAATAATTAATGACATTATTTATAAGAGACATTTATTCAGCATTTTTGAAACAAGACAAGCTTCATTTTATGCCATGTTAACATCAAGAGAGTTTATAGCTGCTTGTTTCCACAAAGCTTAACATTAGACATGTTCTTAAATAAATAAAAATGGTCTAAGAAAATTATCAATATTTCTTTCCTATATATATAGTTTGTTAAGTTACTCCAGAAACAAACCACGTTTAATCACCTAGTACTCAAAAAGAAAAGAATAATTTTATATAGTGATTTTATTTCAAATATTATTCATTTTTAATGTTGTCTAGAAACCAGCAGCTTCCAAATTACTAGCACTAGCAGCTTCATGTCCTTATTACTAACTGTGACAGGGTGTTGGATGGAAAAAATATGTTTAGCACCATCATCCAAGTCTAATAGGGATCTGATCCGTGTATGAGATAAACACACTCTGGAGCAATTACTTGGGTAAATCTGAGGCCAGGCTGAATCCTTGATCCAAACCAAAGCCAAATGAACCAATACATCACCACAGTGTCTTCATATAGTTCAAGACAAAATGGGTTTTTTTTTTATTTTATTTTGAGTTGGATGAATACCAATTTCCTTTGAGATAAGAAATCAGAAACAGAGTTTTATGTCTAATTACACGGCATGACAGAATTGAGGGTTTTTTGTTTAGGATTCCTGTCATAGTGTTGTTTACATTCTGTGACGTGTTCGATTAGTTGGAATTTTTTTAACACAAAGTAAAACAAAATGTTGAGTTCATTTGAGTTGACGGAAATTTAGTTGTACCCCATTCTTAGAAGTGTAGCATCTGGGTTAATTATGTATATGACGCAATGGTCAGAAACTAACTACAATAAAAGTATTTTTATGTAAATATGATTACATATGGGGGGTACGGTGGCTTAGTGGTTAGCACGTTCGCCTCACACCTCCGGGGTTGGTGGTTCGATTCCCGCCTCTGCCTTGTGTGTGTGGAGTTTGCATGTTCTCCCCGTGCCTCGGGGGTTTCCTCCAGGTACTCCGGTTTCCTCCCGCGATCCAAAGACATGCATGGTAGGTTGATTGGCATCTCTGGAAAATTGAGATAGGCACAGGCTCCCCATGACCCGAGAAGTCCGGATAAGCGGTAGAAAATGAATGAATGAATGAATGATTACATATAGGTTGTTATAATTTCCTGCCTTCCAATCAAAGCATTAATGGTCATGTGTGTGGAGTTTGTGTATTCTCCCAGTGCTCCAGATGTTTCCTCTGGGTCCTCTAGTTTCCTCCCTTAGTCCAAAGACATGGTGTGCAGAATGACTATCTGTAAATTGTCTTTTATGTGCGAGTGTGTGGGACATCAGGTTTTAGGTTTTATTGAGTTTGGGCTATTCTCAATAATCGTGTTAGTGAGGAAATCCAGTGACCCGAGTTTCTGCTGACAAAGAGGTTGCCTGAGGATCATGGGTAATAGCAGGCCAAACATTCTGTAGATTAAAAACATCAGCCACATTCATAAAATAAATGAGACAATGAGGATGAAAGAATAAAATGAAACTGAGGTAATATCCATCATATCCCCAGTGCATTGGGTAAAATTATTTTTTGTTTCTTTCTTCGTTTGCTTGTTTTTTAAAATTATGTCTCTAGAGTTGAGTTTGGTTCAATAATAATAATTATTCAATAAATTAAATGATTCCAACCCATATTCACAAGACACCGCCCCTAGAATCTACGATGACGTATAGAAAGAGTGTCAATAAAATGACTGTCAGAAGGCGTATCCAAATACAAACAAGCTTTCTGTACTAAAATAACTGTATTCAAATTAAGCCTACAGATTAATCCATTTGTATCATGTTCCACATAATGTGTCTTACAAAATTATATGCAGAAATATGGAAACAAATTGGATTTTTACCACATTGTGTACAGTGCTGTGTTAATCAGTTTTAAAAGTTTTAAATCCACAAACAAAAAAATTAATGCAAGCAACATGCGGGGAATTATAAAATGTGAACTAAAAATATGGATAACGCAGGTGGTATGATTCATAGAGAAAAACATCCAGACGCTTGTTAATAATAGAGAGAAAAACAATAAGCCATTAAGTGCACACACACACACACACACACACACACACACACACACACACACACACACACACACACACACACACACACACACACACACACACATACACCATACCGGCAGTAAAACAATCAAATTCATTGCTTCTTTGTGTGCATGCGTGTGTGTGTGTGTGTGTGTGGGCCACAATTTGGAAAAATTAATTGGACTATAACCGCGTTTTTGGCCTCACGCTTACTGGGATTAGTCCTAATCAAGCAGTCATAAAATCAGTTTTGCAGTGCAAGTGTGTACTTTCACACTTTCTTTCAAGTCATGTCAGGCCAGATGAGACTCAGTAAGCGTCATCTTCCTGGTTACACTAAATATTTTTTTTTTGTTTTTTTTTTACTAGCTGGGAATTCATTAGTTCAAATAAATCTGTTGTGTGTTTATGTTTTTTTGATAGTTTCATTTTTAAGGTTAAGGTGATGAAAAAGAAAAGTCATGCATGAAGAATGTCATGTAGCTCTGTGTACACAAATTCTTGACTGAGGTATTGTGTGTGTGTTTGTGTGTATGTGTACACACTCACAATATACACACACATAATACACACACACACACAAAGTATGTTGCTCTGTGTACACGATTTGTTTGGCTGAGGTACTATGTGTGTGTGTGTGCGTGTGTGTGTGTGTGTGTGTGTGTGTGTGTGTGTGTGTGTGTGTGTGTGTGTGTGTATGTGTGTGTGTGTATTAGCACACAAGGTGGTGACTCAGCAGGTCTGTATGTGTGTGTTTATTTGTATAGTGTTTCCTACTCATAGTAAATGTCCTCAGGACATTGAAACGCATTAAATAAAAGTGTGATCTGAGTGCTCACTGTGGCTCCGCCCTTACCATAAACCTGCCCCCTCACTATAACTCTATAACTCACTATAAATATATATGATTCTACCTATAATTCCATGCCTCTGCCCTAACCCTCTTATTAAACACATTCCATTAACTCATACTTATACCAAACCTCATTATAACTTCCTCATCCCTTCAACTGTTTATCCCATTCACAGGCCCCACTGGAACCACAGCCCCATCCCTACCCCTGCCTTCTCCCATAACTCAAATTGTCCCAAATCCATGTTCCAATGTTACCACACCCTTCATCCCAATCCAACAGTCCCTATCCCAGGACTCATTGTAATCAAATCCATCATCCTAACCCCCACCTTCAACCCTAACTCCACCCCTCATCCTAATCCCCAAGCCTCATTGTAACCACACTCTTCATTCTAACCACCTTCTCCTCTAATTCCTATCCCCAGGTCACATTCTAACCACACCCATCATTCTAACCCCACACTTTATCCCAGTCCATAGGCCTCACTGTAACCACACCCATCATCCTAACCCCGCCTCCTTACTATAACTCCACCCTTCATCCTATTGTAACAGAATCCTTCAATCTAACCCCTTACTGTATGTCCTCCACTAACTCCACCCCTCAACCAAAGTCTCATTGTAACTACATGCTTCATTCTAACCACCTTCACTTCTAAATCTACCCTTGTCGCAATCACCAGGACGCATTGTAACCACACCCATCATCATAACCCCAACCTCCATCCACCCATCCATTTTCTAACGCTTATCCGGTAACCCCCACCTTCTTTATTTAATTTCACACCTCATCATAATCCCATAGCCTCATTATGGGTTGTGGTAGCCTAGTGGTTAAGGTGTTGGACTACAGATCGGATGGTCATGAGTTCGACTCCCAAGTCCACCAAGCTACCACTGCTGGGCCCCTGAGCAAGGCCCTTAACCCTCAATTGCTCAGCTGTAGTAAAATGAAGTAAAAAATGTAAGTCACTCTGGATAAGGGTGTCTGCTAAATGCCGTAAAAATGTAAAAAAAAAAAATGTCATTATAACGGCATCTTTCATTCTAACCCCTTACGTCCTCCACTAACTCCACCCCTCAACCAAATTCTATTACCTTGTTTTAACCACACCCTACATTCTATAACCCCACACCCTTTCCTAACTCTACAGCCCCAATCTATATCCCAACTACTTTCTTAACTCAACCCCTCGTACCAACCCAGGCCTAATTGTAACCACATATTCATTCTATTCCCTGGCTCCTAACTCCACCCCTTACATTATCGCTAACTGTCAAGGCCACACCATCCGTTTTTCTAGACTTTAGTTTTTAGATGTAACGTATTTGATATATACGAGTTAGATTGTTAACTAACTAGATATTAAGCATTCTAGTATTTTAGGAAACTTCCTATCAGGTCCACCACCACATCACGAACATGCTTTTGAAGTTTATTATCTAATTCATACTTAATTTTTTTTTCTAACTAATTTCTTTTTTCCTTCTATATTGGTTGGACAAATTACATATCAAATTACAAACAAGTCCAGAGGTGCAGAGTAGTACATGGGGGAAAAAGTTACCCTGTTCATTTAGAATCATTTCCTTTCTATCCTCCAAGCACAGACTCAGCCTTTTTTTTTTTAACAGTATAAACATACAAAAAGTAGTAACAGATATTCCATTGCTAATTTTAGATGGTGTAAGTGTACAGTAAGTGCGGGAAGATTGAAGTCTGATCCTGGACACACCGGTAGCCTGAACATAAATATTCACTGTATCTATGGCTGTATTGTGGTGAAAATTTATATACTGTGAGCAATCATTACGACTTAGAGCAATAGATCCTCATTATACTCACTGAGACTTAAACCCGAGCTGATCCAGCAAATAAATGCTGCTCATTTCTCAGGTCGGGGGTTTACTTTTGAGGAAAATTTCTTTAAACTTTTTGTTCGGCTTCGTGTCCAAACAGGTCAGTCGCCACATGTGGGATATAATATGGTGAAATATGCTCAGCTCGGTTTCAAAGACACACGATATATAGGTTTGTTATTTTTTAATTGAGTTCTAATTCAATTCAAAGTTCAGGACTAACTTAATAGCATTGCTGTGATGCTTTTGCAAATCTCATCCAAGGTTACATTGAGGTTTGGGAACAATTGTAAGTAAATAAATAAATAATAAATTAATTAATTTTAAAAATGTAAAAAAATTTTAAAAAATGTAAAAATTTAAAAATGAAAGGGGGACACGGTGGCTTAGTGGTTAGCACGTTCGCCTCACACCTCCAGGGTCGGGGTTCAATTCCTGCCTCCGCCTTGTGTGTGTGGAGTTTGCATGTTCTCCCCGTGCCTCGGGGGTTTCCTCCGGGTACTCCGGTTTCCTCCCCCGGTCCAAAGACATGCATGGTAGGTTGATTGGCATCTCTGGAAAATTGTCCGTAGTGTGTGAGTGAATGAGAGAGTGTGTGCCCTGTGATGAGTTGGCACTCCATCCAGGGTGTATCCTGCCTTGATGCCCGATGACGCCTGAGATAGGCACAGGCTCCCCGTGACCCGAGGTAGTTCGGATAAGCAGTAGAAAATGAACGAATGAATGAATGACTAAATTTGAATGAATTAGCTAGCTAGCTAGAATTTCAGTCGAGTGATGTTAGCTAGAAGGCAAGATATTATTCTTCCTCCTTCAGATTACATGTTCTTTTGTTCTTTTAGACTGTTTCAAGAAATGTACCAGGACGTCTTACAGAAGAATTTAATCTCAACTTCCAAGAAACTGAATCTGGAGTGAAGATCCCAAGCATCCAGCTAGAATAACTCAAGAACAGCCTTGTCTGGCGTACAGCCAATCTCCTGCCAAGAATATCGGCAAAGATCTACGGAAGATTTTGAAATTGCGAGTCCATCAGCAAGACCCTCGTCCTATTGAATTGAAGATGATTTGCCAAGAGGATTGAGCCAGAATTAAACCACAATCCTGCAAATAGCTGATCGCAGCTGGATCACAAATGGCAGTTAAAGAGATTAAGGAATAGAAATAATAAAGAATAGAAATAATATAGTAGTAATAGAGTGTTGTGAGTGTATTAAAGGACCCGGTTGTATATTGAGGTCGACTGTACGTTGGCACTCGTAGCTCGGTCTTTTTTCCATGATGGATCTGGCTTCGATAACATGTTTTGAATGTATATCTTCGCTCTACCTCTGCCCATATGTTGCTAGTGGTTTATTATATGCAAACACACACTCGGCCCGCTACTGTACAGTACTCACTGGATTGCTTTTGATCGGTGAATTAGTGCAAGAGATTTATGAGTGTTTTATTTGGCTTTGGAGTTGCTGCCAATTGCACAACCAAGAATTAAACCCCTAGATGAAAGGTTCCCGAACATAAAGAAGGTGAGATGTTTGAAATGCGATCAGTTCCAGTCAAGTTAAATTAGTCGCTTTTTGACTTTAAATGTGGCTTTGCAGGAGTGATGATTGCTAGCAGTTTCTTCGCGTAGGATTCAAAGTGATTCTGTCTGGGTTTTATCCTGGGTAATACATTAGGTCAGACCTCTGTGTGTATGTGTGTGTGTGTGTGTGTGTGTGTGTGTGTGTGTGTGTGTGTGTGTGTGTGTGTGTGTGTGTGTGTGTGTGTGTGTGTGTGTGTGTGTGTGTTGACCACCAGCCCATGCTTATCATTAAAGGAGAAGTTCACAGAGAAAAGAAAAGAAATTGAAACACAAGTTCTTCCTCGCCCAAATGTAGTCAAATACTCGACCTAAAGTGCTTCTTAAAAATTTGATGAAGTGTTCACAGGTCAAATTAAGGCTTTTTTTTTTTTTTTAAAGTAAATTAGACAGTAGAATACATCATTCAATGCTAAATCTAGCTATCCATCCATCCATCCATCCATTCTGTGTACCGTTTATTCCTACACAGTGTCACAGGGACAACCTGGACAACATCACAATAATAATAATAATAATAATAATAATAATAATAATAATAATAATAATAATAGATTATATTGATAAATAATAAATATTGTTTTTGTTATTATTTATTTATGTATTGTTTACTTTGTTGCTATTATTTTATTTCTGTATTTATTATTTTTATTTTACTTAATTTCTTTTATTTTATTCATTTATTTTTTTTATTTATTTATTTATTTATTTATTTAACCACCTTCCTTTATTTTGTGTAAAGAATTGAATTTTCTATTCATTTCTGCCATCAACATTAAATATTTAAGTAATATAAGTAATATAAGTAATTCATCATTAATGATGTGTAGATTTTTTAGGTCTAATATGTTTTTATTTATGGTATTATAGTATTACAAAGGGATATAAGAAAACCTATCCATCAAAGACAACAAGAAATAAATATTTTGCAAAAATAATAATAACAATAAGTTACGCAAAATAAATCAACGTGTATTTGCATATGCGTATGAGTTCTATATGATGATGATCATTATCTATAGCTTCACAAATGTCCTCTGAACTGCATCATGTTAGAATCTGGATGATTTGTTTTTGGACATCAGTGTGGGCCGAGTGCACAAATTGTATCACACATGAAACTGATATGAGAAAAAAGAGGTTGAGATGAGCACTCTGGGTGCGGTTAGTCATCCTGCCTTCATTTCTGACTTCATTCATAAGAAATTCAACATAATTGCCCTCAATCATAACAATAAGTCTGTAATTATTCCTGCGTTCATGGTGTTTAGTCTGCAGATGGTGCATTGTGGGATTTCACGAGCGCGCTGGATATTCTCCACTACGACAACATGATTACAAAATGGCAGCCTGCCAAGATATAGTGCACTAGGTAGGGAGTAGGGTGCGGTTTTTGGATACGGTTAGTATCATTGTGAGAATTTTGGCTTTTGTCCAGTTCAGTGAATAATATTTTGGCTAAACAGGATGCAACTAAGCCAACCAAGTCCTCAACAAAACAACAACAACAACAACAATAATAATAATAATAATTATAATAATAATAATAACAATAATAATTGTTATTATTATCTGTTTGTTTGTTTGTTTGTTTCTTTGTTTATTCTGTTGCTATTATTTTGTGTAATATTTATTATTTTTATTTTCTGCATTATTTTACTTTAATTTATTTTGCTTTTTTTTTTTATTTATTTAACCACCAAAATCATTATGCAACATTGCTAAACAATGTTTATTTTGTACATGGCAAAAAATATTTCTTTATTTTGGATATGTATAGTCTCATTGTGAGAATTATATATTTATATATATTTTTTTAGTTTGTCCAGAACAATGAATAACATTTTGGGTAAACAGGATGCAACCCAGTCCCCGACAAAATGCTGCTATGTCTAGGGTCTTAAGTTCTGCTTTTTTAATTATGATGTTATATAAGCAATAAAACACTAGTTATTTAATTATAATTCTAGTAACATAGCAAAACCTCCAGCAATCACCTGGATTACTTCCTATCCACCAAGGCCCATAGTGATGTATGATGCAGAATTTGAAATAAATACCGCTGCCTTCCGTTCACGGCAAATTTTTTACCAGGTTCCTTTCACGATCTGCATGATTAGGAGTCCTTGAGGTTATCTAGGAATCACAGGATTGAGACTTCAGACAGAATGGCAGACAGAATTCCTAGAGTGTCATGAGGAAATGATACACTGAGAAGTTTGGATAATCTAGTGGTCTAATAGAATCTGTTTAACAGTATTGGTTGGTTCCCAGAAATACTGCGAAAGCTAGAGCTGCTGGAAAACAACAAATTGGAAATTGTTGATTGTTGTTGATTGCTTTTCCTATATATCAGGGTAATTGTGAACCTTGAGCTTATACCAGGGGCTTCAGGGGCCACCCTCGACGAGATGCGATGTTAACACATCATACACTATGAACAATTTAGAGACAACGCATGTGTCTGGACTTGAGGACCCAGAGGATTCCCCTGAAGCAGTGGGAGAAAATGTAAACTCCACACACACATACACACACACACACACACACACACACACACACACACACACACACACATACTGTATATACACATACACACACTATGTGGAGACCGGAATTGAACCCCCAAATCCTGTGGATCCTTCTCACAGTTAAACAGGTCACTGTAATGCCATCGCATCACAGAACTACAAGGCATTCTAGCCTCTCAAACAGAGGTGAATGGAAATTGAAAATCTAGCTGAGGGTAAGGTGACTTGCACCAGGACTTCACCCACCATGTTGTATTTTATAGCTAATTATGAATGAAATACTAAGTAAAAGAGATGGAAATTTCCAAATTGTGTATTCTGCTTAGTGAAAAACAAGGTTTTTAACAAAAGCAAGTGTCTATTTCTCATGCGAAGCTAAATCTACATCTAAGTAAACAATTAAATAGCCAATACCTGAAGCTACATAGTGTCTAGAGTCAGATATGTGCTTTAGCTTAAGCAGAAAGCTAAGGATAGGTTATTCGGTAGAAATACAGTGATTCTGAGGAGAAAATAATCACTAATAGAAGCATAACAACATGACAGGGAACAGAATGATACACAAGGATGTGTTCATTATTTGAGTATTTATGTATTTAGTCGGTTAGTTAGTAGGATGTATTTAGCATCTTTGGAAATATGAGAATGTTGATTGCTTTTATATCACAATTTTAATTTGGTAGAGAGTGAAATCATGCTTTATGTCTATTTATAGTTATAATAATACTACTAATAATATTTCTTTCTGTCCTTCATGCCTTTTTGTCCAACGTTAGCATCTTTTCAGGCCTCCGTCTGCCTCTCTCTGTCTCTGGTGGTGTGGATAAGAGGAGAACATGTGGTTGAAATTGGAGGCCTCGTCTCCTGCCAAAGCCACAGCACTGTGATGGAGAATTACAGCAGGAGAATGAGCCATTGTTCAAAACTTCTACCACGAAGGAGAGAGAGGGTTAGAAAGAGCGAGAGACTACAAACATCTGCTAAAGCCCAAAAAAAACCTCTGAAAGACACTTTAAAAACCATAGTGTAAAGCATTAGGCCACTTCCAGGAAGTAGTCACTAGCATAAACAGAAAGTTCTTAACGTCCCCAAGCGTTAAATCAAAACAGGCAAAAGATTTCAACAGTACTTTGCCCTTTTTTTCTTGTTTACTTTTTTAAATTATGAATAAATAAACCAGAAATGTCAGCTGGTTTTACTTCAGAATTTTTTTTTAGCCCATTTAAAGACACAATTTATTTATTTTTTAATCTGTTTGTATTTGGAAACTAGACATTTTTTTAGTATTTATTTAGTTTATTCAGTTTTCTCTGATAGATATCTGTTCTAATGCATTTAGGACTAAATCAGAATACAGAAGACAGATCCGTGTCTTTAAAGCACATGGTGACTTTAAATGAGGAACTAATGTGAGACGAGACAACAATCGACAATTAATTTCAATAAATACCTTAAATGGTTTAGGAATGCAATTTATGTCAAACAATTGGGCACAACGGGTTAATTTATGAACGAACTGATGATTTTGTAAATCATTTGTAGGAGTGTTTACACAAGAAATTTGGCCTTCAGAGAGCATCAGTAACTTAACTCCTGAGCGTCGATAAATTACGCATAAGAGCAGTAACTTGAGTAAACCTCAACTGATCAGCTTCGAACGATGAGTCACTCTGCTTTTATATACATATTACACACAAATGTATTGAAACAGATGTGATGAGTTGTTTCAGGGCAGTTAAGGCTCTGGTTAAGCCTCGGCACTGCCAAGCTGCCACCTTTGGGACCTGTATCAAGGCCCTTGGACGTCTCTACCCCAGAGGCACTGTATGTGACAAAATGAATCAAGAAAGCAAGCAAAAATAAATCCATTAAATGAAAACATAACATTTTAATACGAATGATTTTCTATATAAAGCAGGATGAGCTCAGGTGGGATGTACTGTACTGTAAGGTGATTGTTTTTTTTTCTGTATCTTCTTTGTGCAACACTTATTAGAGACAATATAAGATAAAAAAAAACCAAATCGCTAATAAGAGATAAGGGACTAATCTGGTATGCCTCAAGCAAGCGATGTGCCGTATACTCCCTAGTGTGCTATCATTAGGACTCCTTTTCCTATCTCACATGCCGTCTGGCTATTCCAGCATGGCATCGGTGAGGTCACATTTAGGCATTCGGACCGACAGCTTCCTGGAATTAGCGTCTTTGATCAAATTCGGTTTACGTATCAAACTTTTTTCCACCTCATTTTATTCAGCTCTGGATTTTGGCCTTGCTGGTGTTGAGGATTGTTATATTCTCTTCTGCCTTCTATCTACTGTTGACATTTACTTGTCATTTCAGTTGCGTGAGCTTTGCATTTTATGGGGTTTTCTGGGTGGAATCATATGCAAATAAGCTGTTTTATCTCCGCCCAGGAGACTGTAGACTTATATGTGAAAAATACACACAGGAAGTATGCAGGCTTCTCCTTGATACAGTATTTCATTACAATAACCACATTAATAAAAAATATTTTTAAAAGCATGAACTTCCTGTTTATCACCTCGATATAAATTAGGCATTAATCAGTCATTAGTAGTTCTAAAGCGTTACTTGCGTAGTTAAATATTCATGATGTGTGTATAAGATCTGGGTTTAAATATCTCCTATCACTTGATGTCTACAGTAAAAATTAAAAAAGCTGTGTCTCAAATTATATATCATCCATTTAGAAGTGTCTTAAATTTTTTTTAGTAACTGGAAATATTTTGAATATTGGTACGATGTCTTGTTCATAGGCCATCTTGGATTTTTTATTTTTTATTTTTTTTTTAGCCGATCTTCCGCTACATATACAATTCTGCAAACGTTAAACATTAAGCCATTAACACACTATTAAAAATGTTCCTAAATTGCACAAAATAAGAGTTTCCAATTTCAGTCATTATTACTAGTTAAAATCCTGACAAAATATTTAGGAACTTGTCAGTTTCTCCTGTGAACTTGTGTATACGAAAGAGGGCAGACTGCTGAATTCAGAATGTTTTTCATGTGTTCAGTGGCAACTAGGGGCAGCAGGGGCAGCAGTTCAAAAACTATCAGGTTTTTTTAGCATTAGCATTGAGAGAGCTGGGGTAAATTGGCCAGACTGAGGAAAAAGTGGAGAAATCCTTATTTAAAAAAAAAAAATATATCTCTACTATTTATGTCTAAGAATATATCATGTATTTACATGATATATTCTTAGACATAAATTGTGGTGACTTGTGAACTGAGCAGCTTGTTCAAATTCAGAGCACATGTTTGTGCACTGTGGAATGTGGTAGCCTAGTGGTTAAGGTGTTGGACAACCAACTGAAAGGCTACGAGGTCCATCAGGTTGACATCGCTGAGCCCCTGAGCAAGACCCCCAAAATGAGATAAGATGTATGTCACACTGAATAAAGCCATATGTCATAAATGTAAAGTTTTTAATTACATGACCTCAAACAATTCTCTGTACTGTAAGTATTCCACATAATAATGTTTAGGTTTGACTGATCAGAAGATCAATGTGCATCAATTTCCAACCATCATACCAATATATGTGAGCTTTTTTATATATATATCAACACTGTACAATAACAATCGTCTCATGTTCCAGAGAAGAAAAAATGTACACAGTGAAAATAAGGAGCGTGCTTAGTGGTTAAACGTGTGTTGTGTGTTTTCAGTGCGGTTTTGATCTGACGTGCTGTTACGCTGTCAGATTCCAGCCTTATAATGGCAGGAAACACTGAAACAAAATATTGGTTTTAGAGTAAACTTTTTTTTTTTCGCCTGTTGAAGCCATTACCACAAATATCTACCTCAGCTGAAGAAAAGATTCTCCTTGTCCACACTTGTCTTCCAGCTACGATGCTTAAATGATGAGAAAAAATGCAGATGAATAAACATTTGGCCCCAGAAATCCTTCCTTGTGTTTTTCTACAGATTTTCAGCTCACCGTTGAAATGAGAAACGTCAGAACCCTGTTTTCATGGAGGCAACAAAGTTTATACAGGCAGCTGGATATAATTATCTCGTTAAGTCTGTGTTCGAGGCCCTGTGCTGAGGATGTAGCTCTCCCAGGCCATAATTGATGCCAGCTAGCAATGAATTAGCACTTGTGCTAGTGGAGAGTTTTATTTGACCATTAGCTGTTGTCTTAATGCTGTAATTTCAAATTTTATCTTCAACCAGGTTAGCTGCTGACAGAGCTCAAAGTCTCTTGGATTAAGAGATTTGCTTCATCCAGGTTTAATTGTTATCTCTGAATGTTATACTAGCTCTGTGCTAGTCTGGGGTTTCATTCTAAACAAGCTATCAGTTTATTTACCACTGTACTGTACTCCATCAGTGATTAGCTCTGACACAATGCTAACATGAGGCACCTGGTTGATTTAGTGACATAGCAGCCAGACTATGACATCTTATTTATTTAATTCTAAGTGTTTTGGTAGTATCCTAAAGCATTATCTAAGTAAGTTTGTGGTACACTTTACATTAGACAACATTAGAGCTTTGCTAGCATGGAGTTTTAATAAATTCCTCCTTGAATAGCATAGGTTAGCAAAGGTTCAGTTTCTCAAACAGAAATGTGAATACATTTGGCTTCTGCTATTTGGATTCATGTTAAGTTTGTAAAAAAAACTGTTTCACACACACACACACACACACACACACACACACACACACACACACACACACACACACACACACACACACAAACCATTTGTTTACATTTTTTTAGTAAACCTTACAGTTTAAATGGTAGTGGTACTGTAGTATGAAATATTTCCCTGTAGTTAGAGTCACAGAAAAAAGCCAAGACTCTCATTTTCAATAATGACTCTCAAATGATGTACTACACTCTATGCACTAACTACATGCTATGTACCATCTAGTGAATACATTTTAGACAGGTAGTAACGTCGAAACACTAACAGTGGAAGCCGTTTCCAAGACGACGGCAACTGACAGCAAATTTTTATAATGTTGGCTAACAAATGTCATTTCTATGATATGTTGTTTTTCGGAATTTCGTCGGCCATATTGAAATTTTTTTCTTATCCTAGTAGCCCCACCGATCTTCCACAGCTGCGAGTGTTGAGTGAACAACATGGCCAACATTCCCCTTTTTTTTTTTTTAGCTGAATAAGTACATCTTCCTGTACTTGAAGTCCTTCTTCTTCTTCTTCTTCTTCTTCTTCTTCTTCTTCTTCTTTTTCTTGGAAATTTTCACAATTTACAATATTTATACTACAGAAAACAAAATAAAAGTCTGAAAGATAAAGCAAGGTTAAACCAAACGTTTGACTCAGCACTAGCATTATGCTAGCATCTACTGTAAAATAATGAATGACTTAGCAAAGACACTTTGCTGGCTCAAGGTTTTAAAAATAAAACGTTTCTAACATAAGAGCAGACAGGAATTTATGTTCTTTTTAAGTTAGCAAGAGGCGTTTGCTAGGTTTTGGCCAGCTGCAGTAATAATCTGTTCAGCCTGAGTTGCCTTCATCTTGGTGGTCCTTCATGAATTTTCCCAAATATAAAAGTCTCAGCATGTAGAAATGCGTTCATCATGGCAATGTGAGAGGAAAAATATATCATAAACTGTAAATTCAGTTTGTGTAAAATCTTTTTTTTTATTTCATTCGAGTATTAATGTGAGGGTCTTATGAGTTTTTAATGGTTGTAGCCTATAAACGTGGGGCAGCTGGCTAGCGTTTCCAAATTCTTTAGCGTCAACTTGTGTAATATGAATGCTGAATGATTGTTTATAGTAGAGTTTTTGGAAATCTACAGAATTGATTTGTTCATTTAAAATCAGTATCTTAATTATCTGGGTTAAGATCAAACCGCTAGCTGTAGCTGAGCCACCATTTTAACAGCCAAAACAAGAACACAGTATTGTTTGTTCTTTGTTTGTATGTAAGATGTGCAAGTTATGAGATATTATTTAACTGCTATGTCACAAATGTGATAAAAAAAAAAAATAAAGAAAAAATAAAGAAAATGTCTAGAACTTTTAGATCAAATGTTTATTTTTTAATTTTTTTAAAAAAAAGTTTAATTTAAATAAATAAAAAACAACATTTATACCTATTTACTTACAAAATCACAATTCTTTTAATTATATTTAGATTTTTTAAAATTCGTCTCTAGAAAAGTATCACATCATTTCTATAATCACACTCATGATTTGGAAACCTCTTTATACTCCTTAGGGTCATGGTGGAGCATGAGAACACAGGACTTTAGGTGGGAATTCTCATGGATGTGGAACCATACGTAATAATCACAATCACAGCATATGTGTAAGTTCACATTTACATCATTTATAAATAAATAAATAAACTTATTTTGGGGAGAATTAATTTTAATTCATTGAGAGGATGCAGACACAAAAGGGAACCCAGTTATGAATCACTTTCCTTCTATAACTGTGCACTATATGGTTGTTGCATCATTTGGGGAAGCCAGGAACATACTGTATGTGCAGTACGGATGGTGTTTGTGGACTTTAGTACTTGTCTAATGATCGCTCCTCCACCCTGACTATCTGCTCTGGAGCACCACAAGGTCACGTGCTGAGTCCTTTGCTGTACTCAATATACACCCATGACTGCACACCGACCCACAACACAACCACAATAATTTAATTTGAATATGATGACACTACTGTGGTGGCGCTAATATCGAATGGTGCTGAGTCTGCCGACAGGGAGGAGGTGGCTGAACATGCAAAATGGTCCATCAACAATAACGAGGCACCCAACACCTCCAAAATTGAGGCAGAAACAAAAGGAGGATACAGCTACACTGTACATTGGAGGAGTAATAGTGGAGAGGGTGACCACCTAGGGGATGTGGCAACCTAATGTATAACCTACAAGCAGAAGGTTGCAAGTTTGATTCTCAGGCCCACCAAGCTGGCAGTGCTGGACCCCTGAGCAAGGCCCTTAACCCACAATTGCTCAGTTGTATAAAATGTGATAAAAATGTACGTTACTCTGGATAAGGGCGTCTGCCAAAAGCCGTAAATGTAATAGCATGCACCTTTAAATTTCTTGGCACACACATCTCCCAGGATCTCACATGGATTGCAGTGGCTGTACTGTACTTTCTGAGGAATCCGTCTCGACCTACTGTAGTAGCTTCATGTGTCCTTTTGCCACTGCTCAGTAAGTAGCAAGCGTACTATCTCAAGGCATTCTGGTGTGGTATGCTGAAAAAAGCTCTGAAGAGAGACATCAACTCAGTAGAGAAAATCACTAGTGAACAGCTGCCTTTACTCGAGGAGATCTAGAGAACTTCCAGATGCCTATGATGGAAAGATAAAAGACCACCTCTTCAGTCTGTTGCCCTCTGGAAGGTGCTTCCAGACTCCTGAATAGTTTTTACCCACGTTCCATCATAGAACTGAACTGCAGTATATGAGGACAATAATACCATTATAAGCTTCAGATGTTGTGACATACACTCACATTACTCCCACCCAATGGCGAAAGTTTGATTATGACATTGGTTGGGACATAATTTATTTGACATTGGTGGGGACAACATTCCCCATATTTTGTGCATAAAACTGTTGTTATAAGAATACTTTCTTACTCACTTACCGGTAACCTGCACTCACTTACCGCTAATCACGTTGCATATTGCTTCATACAACAGAATATAGCTGCAGCCGACCTCAACACATTAGTGAGAAAGACAAAGCCAATCAAACAGCGACGTGGGTTAGAGAGACAGGACTCAAAAAAGGCAAAGGCCAATGCTTTTAGAGAGGTGAGTTACAGAGGCGGGATTCATTGCAGGGGGTAGATCTGTTAACCGTTTGTGTTCCACAAGTTGCACTATTTTTTACAGAACGCCGTTGTAAAATATTTTCATCTTATTTAATGATTCCTGGATAAATGTTAAATGAAATAAGTAAAAAAAGCACAAGACACAGACGGATATCAGTGGTTATGTATAAATATATATATAGGGTTGGTCTAATTATTGCTGCAATTGAGTGTTCCCTGTATATTGGTAGGGACATGTCCCTACCGTCCCTACCCAAATCGACGCCCTTGCTCCCACCGTACAATAAACTGTCTTCTTACCAATTTTTATATATTCTTTAATCCTCCTCTCCTTATATTTATTTTAAAATGTTTGCATTCATCTACTGTACATATCAGCATACATTAGCAACCGCTCTATTTTGCACATTCTGTATACAGCTGTTTATTGTATACAGGTATCAGTATATGTGTGTGAATGTGTGTGCTTTTACATGTGTGCTAGTGTGTATAGAGAGAGAGTGTGTGTGTGTGTGAGAGAGAGAGAGAGAGAGAGAGAGAGAGAGAGAGAGAGAGAGAGAGAGAGAGAGAGAGAGAGAGAGAGAGATGCAACCCACCCACAAAGCTTAACCATGCAAGAATATTTCATAAATTTGCAGCAGGCAATAAAATCCCTCCTGAAAGCCTCCATTACACAAACACAGTAGCTGTGTGTTTTGTGTGTGTGTGTCTGTTTGAGTGTGTGTGTCAACTGCTATGGAAGTATTTTTTAAGGTTTTAAGGCTTTGGAGATACAGGGGAAAAACAAACAGATAAACTGAAATAGTAAAGACACAGAGACAGAGAGACAGTCAGGTGATGACCTTTCACTTTTAAAAGACTGCTCATATCTAATAACTTCTAGCTCACACACAGACAAACACACACACACACACAGAGAGAGAGAGAGAGAGAGAGAGAGAGAGAGAGAGAGAGAGAGAGAGAGAGAGAGAGAGAGAGAATTTATCTCTACTTGTTTTGCTTCAATAAAGTGTAATCTGTTTAATAAGATTCCAGGACTTGGTGCCTGTAGGCTGTGTGTGAGGCTCTGTGTGTGAGTGTGTGTGTGTGTGTGTGTGTGTGTGTGTGTGTGTGTGTGTGTGTGTGTGTGTGTGTGTGTGTGTGTGTGTGTGTGTGTGTGTGTGTGTGTGTGTGTTCTTTTCTTTTCACATCAAACAATCATTATTCATATCATTTTTTTTTTTTTTACAAAATATCTGGAAAGACTTGAGCTTTTTCCATCTGTATCAAAACGTGCTAGCTAAATTATTAAAATCCTAGCACACATGAAGCTTACATATGCCTTAAGGTCATGTGACCCACCAACATGACCTACCAATCAAGCGCAAAATTGCACAGATAAAGCTTCATGACAAGCAGAGCTGTAGAGCAATAAAGGTCAAAACAAGCTCGCATCGGCTCATAATTACCGCAGACGTCCTTCAGCAACAACGCTTAACAGACACATTATGTCTGGAAATCATATCCCCTGTTTAAATAGTGCTACAATCCCTGACAGGATCCCTGCACTTTTTCACTTTTAATCCAAAAGTGTTTGTTTTGCAGTCTTCAGCATTCTCAGCATTTAAATTGTGTCCAGAGCTCTGCGCTGTTGATCGATTTTGCTGAGGTCTCCAGAGTACACTTAAGGAAATAACACAGATGCTAGCTGAGGGTTTTTTTTTTCTGACCATTAAACAACGCTGATGGACTCAGGAGCCATAATCTTTGAGACAAGTAAATTGTTGTAGAAACGAAATCGTGTTGAGGCTATAGGTCACCATCCCGAATCGTCGTTTTAGACATGAAATATTCTGCACTACTTCTGTGATGGTGATGACATATCCAGTCTGTGAATTATGGAAGCTAGTGTAAGAGCAAACTACAGCTATCTTTTTTTTTTTTTTTAAGAATTACACAATACAGTCGTTAAATACTCAATGTCTGATTAGATTACTGGTTACTTTTTAAAGCCCAGTGCTCTCTTATTCCAGATTTTTATTTCTGATGGTGAAGAGAGACGGTTTATTTCTGTTATAACTTGCTTAAATATAACTGTAACCGATTAAAAAGTGTGATGTTTTGTACTTTCAATTTTTTTTAAATTTGATTTGGTTTAAGACGAACATGACAGGGCATGTTGCAATAGGAAATAAATCACCTTCGACTCAGTGGTGAAGGAAGTTCTGGTAGTGGTTACGTCCATGCTGATAGAGATGGAGATCCAAATGGTGTTGTTTATACACCGATGGAAGACCTAATGGTGGTTGTATATACAGTAAAAGCTAAACATTTACATAAACCTAACAAAGATATTCTATCTCACTTCCACACGTTTCGTTACCAGGGATATCCTTTGGTAAGTCAATTCTAGTGGCTCAGAAGTTGACATACATCAAGCTGACTGTCTTTTTATACAGACTGACAGATTCCAGAACTTAATGTATTAAGTTGAAGAAGTCTAATGGTTAATGGCTAATGGCAGAATTAGAAGTTAATTACGAGTGGAACTCGGCCGAGTCCTCATAAAAAAAACTGGGTACCTTCACAAGTCCAGTTCCTGGTTAAGACTGAATCAATGTCATGCAAAAAAGACTTAAAGGATGTCATGCAAAAAAAAAGTCGTCCTACTCATATAAATCTTGACTAAGACCTAAGCTTCTGATCTCTGATCTTTAGTCGGATGAAACAAAGTTTTAACTGTTGTCATAATGGTGGAGGCTTTTAAACTGAAGACAATCCCAACTGGTAAACATGGTGGTGGTAGCACATGTTTTAGTAGTGGGTGTGTATATTCTGGTGAATGTTCTGGTAGTAGGTGTGTATATTCATGTGTTTTTTTGGTCTTGAGCGTACATATATTAGTGGCTCTCAGGTGCTGGGTCTGTATATTCTTGTTAAAGTTCTGGTGTTGGGTCTGTATATTCTGGTGGAGATTCTGGTGTTGGGTGTGTATAGTCTCGTGGTGGTTCTAGTGTTGGGTGTGTAAATTCTGTTGGAGGTTCTGGTGTTGGGTGTGTATATTCTGGTGGAGATTCTGGTGTTGGGTGTATTTAGTCTGGTGAAGGTTCTGGTGTTAGGTGTGTATATTCTGGTGGAGGTTCTGGTGTTGGGTGTATATAGTCTGGTGGAGTTTCTGGGGTTGGGTGTATATAGTCTGGTGGAGGTTCTGGTGTTACGTGTGTATAGTCTCGTGGTGGTTCTAGTGTTGGGTGTGTATATTCTGGTCGAGGTTCTTGTGTTGGGTGTGTATATTCTGGTGGAGGTTCTGGTGTTGGGTGTGTATAGTCTGGTGGAGGTTCTGGTGTTGGGTGTGTATAGTCTGGTGGAGGTTCTTGTGTTGGGTGTGTATAGTCTGGTGGAGGTTCTGGTGTTGGGTGTGTAAATTCTGGTGGAGATTCTGGTGTTGGGTGTGTATATTCTGAGCGAGGTTCTTGTGTTGGGTGTGTATATTCTGGTGGAGGTTCTGGTGTTGGGTGTGTATAGTCTGGTGGAGGTTCTGGTGTTGGGTGTGTATAGTCTGGTGGAGATTCTGGTGTTGGGTGTGTATAGTCTCGTGGTGGTTCTTAGTGTTGGGTGTGTAAATCTGTTGGAGGTTCTGGTGTTGGGTGTGTAAATTCTGGTGGAGGTTCTTGTGTTGGGTGTGTATATTCTGGTGGAGGTTCTGGTGTTGGGTGTGTATATTCTGGTGGAGGTTCTGGTGTTGGGTGTGTAAATTCTGGTGGAGATTTTGGTGTTGGGTGTGTATAGTTTTGTGGTGGTTCTAGTGTTGGGTGTGTATAGTTTTGTGGAGTACCTGTGAGTTATTAACATGGTAACTAGGAATTATATCGTTACCGTAGTGCTAGAGCTAAATCATATTAGTTTTGAGGAAGCAGCTAAATAAATTCTGAAATTGTATTTAATACGTTCTGAATGTGCATGCTAATGGAGCGATGGAAGCGGATGGAAAGAATTAGAGGAAGAAATTGCAAGCAGAATCACAAACTCACGTTCTTGTGATGTCATCGAGCATGCATGAGCATTAAACACTGCAAGGGTTAGTCTCTCTCTCTCTCTCTCTCTCTCTCTCTCTCTCTCTCTCTCTCTCTCTCGTGCGCTCGCTCGCTCGTCCGCTCTCTGTCATACATACAAACAATTGATCTCAGAACGATTTTAATTCCAACATAGCTCTCGGTCGACACCCCTGATTTGTTTGCAGTGGTGTTAAACTTATTCCATCCTTCTCTTTGTCTTTTTGTCTATCTCTCTCTCTCTCTCTCTCTCTCTCTCTCTGTCGTGATCTGCACGTTACTCTCTTTATTTCCCAGAGTGCACTGCCCAATGGAAACGCCATAAGCTTTTAGTTTGGCCTAATGAATAGAGGTTTGATACAAAATATAAAAAAGAAGGAGGATAGTATTCATTCATTCTTTCTTTCGTTCATCTTCAGTAACTCCCAATGATAGTATTTTGTAACATTTCTGATTTATTTCAGATGTTTTTCAATTTATGGATTCCATTGTGTAGAAATAAACTCATTACTCACAAGAAAATGAGTATACACACACACACACACACACACACACACACACACACACACACACACACACACACACACATATACACTGTCATCCAGGGTTCAGATCATCACAGAAACGAAGAATAAAATTACAGATGTGCCTGTGTAATCCAGCAAAAGCCAGGCCATGTATGTGATACTTTCTTTTGTAAGAAACTGATGATTCTGAGTGTTTTCAGATGCACCAATCAGGATAATTACTGTAATTATTTCATAACCTGTTTCCTGTCTATATTTACCGCCACCCGGAGCTGTCACAGTAGACAAACTCCAGCCTCGGCCCAAGAGTGAAGGCAGAGCCGATCACGAACAGCAGAAACAAAACCATCAAGTCGGTGAACTTCACTGAGACGCATATATATATGGGAACCATGTTGCTTAGATCAGGTGGAAGTAAAGTAAACATTGTTCTAACACAAAGACACTTTACAGATCGGAAAGTGGTTTAGCAAAATGCACAGTAGGGATGTTGCAACCTACTAGAAGTCGTATACTGATGATTGAGGACGCAGCATGGAATCTCATTCAAATGAATTTCATTAATCAATCAATTTTGTTTACATATTGGTTTTTAACAATGAACCACAAAGCACGTAGCAGTTTTACAGAATTCGAATAATTCCGAATATTAATTTTAATTTGTTCAATTGAAATTGATATATAACCCTAATGATCACGCTAGAGGGGGTACGGTGGCTTAGTGGTTAGCACGTTCACCTCACACCTCTGGGGTCGGGGTTCGATTCCCGCCTCTGCCTTGTGTGTGCAGAGTTTGCATGTTCTCCCCGTGCCTCGGGTGTTTACTCCGATTTCTTCCCCCGGTCCAAAGACATGCATGGTAGGTTGATTGGCATCTCTGGAAAATTGTCAGTAGTGTGTGAGTGTGTGAGTGAATGAGAGTGTGTGTGTCCTGTGATGGGTTGGCACTCCGTCCAGGGTGTATCCTGCTTCGATGCCCGATGACGCCTGAGATAGGCACAGGCTCCCCGTGACCCAAGGTAGTTCAGATAAGCGGTAGAAAATGAGAGTAAGTGATGAAGCTAGAGGAAACTCCCTAATGTGCACAACATTTCATTGTTTTTGTTTTTTTTTTACTCAGAAACAGATTTATTTGCCATTTTGAGAAAGAATTCTCTGCTTCTGATCTCTTGGGCAAAAGAGCCATCCTGACGTTTACAGCTGTGTCAGGAATTAAAGAGGAGAAGAGCATTAAAATAGTATAGAAACACAGGTTATGCGTTATGTAAAACAGCAGTGCTTGCTATCTGTATCTAAATAACACAGGAGCCATGTTTCATTTCATTTCAGCTAGAAACGAGTTTAATAAATAAGAGGCGTAAGTAGCACCTTCGGGATGATTCGACGTTAAGAGCTCGTTGTGGTGTTTTATATGTTTGTATTTCCTACAAAAGAACAGTTTGTTGGATCTAGAAATGGGATTCAGGAACATAAAAAAAAAACATCATCAAATCCACCCCTGGAAAGCAGGACCTTTTGTTAGTTTTGTTATTTTACGTTTCGTTGAATTATCACCTCGCCAACTGCGGCTTTCTCTCCTGCAAATTCTTTCACTGGCTCCACTTTTTTTTTTTACAACCGCCCGCCGCCACTGTTTTTAAAGAGGTGTGGTTAATCAAAGCTGGGGTTTCTACCACCCAGAGAAAGACAGGGAGGTACACCCATCTGTAACACAACGTGTGCAGGAGCCTTGGTCGAGTCCATTTGTGTAATATACTAAGATGCGACTATATATCTCACGCCAGAGTAGATTTATTCACAGTGATGATCCTGAAAAAAAAAAAAAAAAATCAAAGTATTATTGCAGCTGAGTTAAGAATCAGGAAGCTCTCTTAGATCTTGATGACTTTTTTATGAGGATGTGAACTGAATGAGTCCAACGGAACATTCTGGCAACACGTTTCTTCATGTCTACTGAACAAATAATTATAAAAAGACATTTATTCTTCCGAAAACTGAGTTTGTAGAGACTGAGGAATCCTGCTCACATGATAAAATACCAAAATACCAAAATTCCTCGACCATCTCGTCTCCTCCTCCAGGGAGGTGATGTGAGGTGATGATCACTTCACAACAGTTTTATATGTGTGTGTGTGTGGGGGGGGGGGGGGATGTGTATCTGGTTCACTTCAGTAGATTTTGTATGTAGTGACTGTTACCATGGAATCTGACATCTGTTGGCTCTATTTTCCTGTATGAACCCTACACACTCTGCCTGAAGTCTGTTACAGCTCAAGTAGGAGGTGTTAAAAGTCATTCTTGACATGGCATTCTTGCATGAAATCATCCATCCATCCATCCATCCATCCATCCATCCATCCATCCATCTTCTCAACCACTTATCCTGTGTAGCATTACGAGGAACTTGGATTTTAAGAGTCCAGCTCATCTATGGGCACGATTTTGCACACGCACTCATTCACACACTACAGGTGATTAGAGATGCCAGTCAACCGACCACATACAATATGTCTTCGGACTTTTAGAGGAAACCTGGAATAACCAAAGGAACTAATGCACGGAAAGAACATTTGTTGAAATTGCTTACTAACAAAAGTTTATTCACCAAGCAAATAATGTTAGATTGTAAAAGAAAACCACGGGGATCTACGTGAAATAAAAAACAAAAAACAGTTCGGTTTCCCACATGACCCTAACAACCACACTGTGTGATTCATGCACTGTTTCCTTCTCCGAGGCTCGAACACAGAGCATTCATAAGGAGAGACGTTATGGTGTCGCGAAGCAAAGAAATTTCATCTCTAATCTCTGCTTTCTCTCAGTCTCGCTCGCTCGGATCTGTCTGTTTGTTCTTCTCTGTCTTTTGTGTTCCATTTCTGTCACTTTAGGGTGAAAAATGGCAACCAAACTGATGCTTAGACACCCTGTCCAACTAAAACAGCTTCGGTTCCAAATCTATTCCATCTATCATTCTGTGTGTGTGTGTGTGTGTGTGTGTGTGTGTGTGTGTGTGTGTGTGTGTGTGTGTGTGTGTGTGTGTGTGTGTGTGTGTGTGTGTGTGCTGGCCAGAAGGTTTGGACAGCAGAACTAACGATTTGTCCTCAGTAAACAACTATATCATACCACAACTCCCTCTTCATTCACACCACTGATCTGCTTCTTCCTATATTTTTCAGTTTATTTCTTTTTCTATAACGTCTCCTTTTCGGTTTTCATTCCTCCGTTCTCTCGTGTCGTCTTTTTCAATTCAGAACATTAACCCTACAATACACGCAAATTGCACTCACCAAAGTTAGCAGGTTTGAGTTGACAGGAAGGCGAAGGTGTGTCAAATGATCACACTTTACAGCTGTGGTGAGCTGAAAAGCATGCCAGGAAGTACAACTCATCATATATACAGTAGGTCAGTAATTTTATCCTTCAGTCCATCCTTTTATCCTGCTTTCTGTGGTTGAGTGTTTATTAAGATAGGTAATCTAGAGTAACTGTTCTATTATAAAAATGCTATTTCTTACAATAATTGAACTTATTTAATTGAACTTATAACAAAAATCCCATTCAAGTCGCAATCGACTCTACGATGCTGGATGTATTTTAGATACACATCAAGTACACAAAGATTATTTTTAAGCAATGTCTGCAAACATGGATGCTTATTTAACCAGTACCAAGACCATAAAACACACATGTGGAACAGTCTGTGTTCAGGGATTTGGTCTTTGACCTTTGGTTACGGTCATGACATTTGGCCTGACAGCTCATCGCGCACAGTTGTGAATCTTCCTGTGTTTTCCACAGCTCAAGAAGGAGTCACATTTATTGCAGAATGGACTAAAATCCTGCTACCTTTTTTTTTGCACAATTTGAAATGCTACACATGTTTGTTTAAACACACACAAGAGTCTCTGTATAGGATAATTTGCTTATTTGACACTTTTGTAGACGTTTATTCCTTTCTCCCTCATGCACACACTCACACGCACGCACAAACACACACCACACACACACACACACACACACACACACACACACACACACACACACACACATACACACACACACACACAAAACTATGACTGCTAAAAAGCTTTGCGTGGGTAGACGTTTACATACTCGTGTAACTCACTGACGGTACACACTACATTACTAACATAAACTTGAGTCATCACTTTCCATAAGCTACTGCTGCACCACACACACACACACACACACACACACATGCGCTGAGCTTCTACCTTAAGGCTGTGCGTGAAATAAAAAACACTTCTTAGATCTGTTAAAATGCACGTGTCAGAAATTTTAAACCAAAAGAAAGGCTAAAATCTAAAAACATCAACACGAAATAATTTATAAAATTCATGTCTTGGCTTAGTTAATAAAGACTTCCAGCTCATCCATAATTAAAAACATGAGTTTTATTCGTTTGTTCAAAAAAAAAAAAAAAAGAAAAAAAACACGCTAAATCAGTCAGCCAATCAACAAGCAAAGCTAGCAAAGAGCTAGCAAAATTCCACTGTGTTAGCTAGTTACACTTTCCATGGGTGTGTCTCAATCCGATACAGCGCGTAAACGTCACAGATCCCGTTTGGAAGCAGCCGATAAATATGTCCGCTGTAAATTTTCCCAAAAATCATCAGACTTTTACTTGAACTCATCTGTTTCCCTTTAGCGTGTTCGGTTCTTTGCTTTGTTGTGTTTTATGCGGTCAGTTTCCATTCACCTGTTTTTTGTCCCTGCTCTCAGGCACTGTTAAGTTTTGGCACATTGTTTTGTTTATTGCATTTGCATCCTTCCTCTGCATTCTGTTTTGTGATGATCGTCACGCTTTTCTTTATTTGTATGAACCTCTGTTGTCTTGAATGAATAATTTGCTTGCATTTTTTTTCAGTATTGTATGTACTAGTTCTAACGATCAATTCTGACACTCAGTTTACTCTAGTATCCTGTGAAACATTTCACTGTATTGTAGGTTTCACTGTATTGTAGGTTATACTTTCGCTTTCTTCCTCATATGCAAACAAATTTAGCATTACTTCATACTAATAACTAAAAAAAAAAACTAGTAGGAATTAATGTCCAGAACATTCTAGGGTGCATCAAGATGACTGGACCGGAACATCTATTTTGTGCTTGCTGGGATGCTTTTCTGTTTGACATGATTGTAAAGAGTGTTTACTGTCAACTTACTATCAGCTCAAACCAGTCCAGGCTATTCTTCTGTCCTCTTTCATCAACCGCTCAGTGATGTATCATTATTTCTCTACTATCAGCTTAGAAAGGGCATTGAGCACCAAATGAGTCATAAGCACAAACCAGGCTTTACCTGGCTCTACCTCTTTGTGAAGGTTGAGGCTATAAGCAGGTGCCATACTGATAAAGGCCGTAACCCCGGGGTGGATGATTATCCTGCGTGAGGTGTATCATATCATTTCAGCCAGATGGATTTGTGAGGTTATGTGAGGCTGATTTGGGTGTGCGGTTGCCGTCACACTCTGATTGAGCTCATGTTTTAAATGGCTAAAAGGGCATGCCAAATCTCACACACAAATCGCACACACAGTCAAACAAGTCATGCTTCAGTGGTTCTTCTGCACCTGCAGGGGTGGATGCTTTGACTTTTTCGAATATGGAAAAACAATCTGGATATTGTGTGGATGAGAGAGAGTGTGAAAGAGAGAGCAAGAGAGAGAGAGAGAGAGAGAGATGTGACCGATAAGGCATTAGAGACGGAGTTTCATAAAGCTCTCTTAAGCCAAGTCGCGTGACTGGACGGTGTTTTGGAAAGACAGTCATGGTGTGTTTGTGTGTGTGTGTGTGTGTGTGTGTTTGTGTATGTGTGTGTGTGTGTGTGTGTGTGTGTGTGTGTGTGTGTGTGTGTGTGTGTGTGTGTGTGTGTGTGTGTGTGTGTGCATGCATGCATGTCTCTGTATATGTGTAAGAGGCTTTTTGATGATGCTCACCGCCCTGCTATAAGCTCTTTATCTCTATTAATCATCTTTCTCTCTTTACACACACACACTCTAACACTTCATACTGTTGGACAGGGATTAAAAAGGAAGTGAGGTGTGTGTGTGTGTGTGTGTGTGTGTGTGTGTGTGTGTGTGTGTGTGTGTGTGTGTGTGTGTGTGTGTGTGTGTGTGTGTGTGTGGTGATGTGTACTGCCATTACATTAATACATACTTCAGTACTAATGTGGGTTGATGTTTATTAATATAAACATTAGTTTTTTTATTTATTTATTTTTTTATTGTATTTTTTTCTGGATGTATTATTTATTTACTACATTAAATGCATTTAAGTATTTTTTTTCAACACACAAGACATTCATTTTCTTTAAACTGTTATTTTTGCACTTACTTACTCAATTATTACTTAATCATTGATGTATATAAAGTAATACACAATTAATAAAATAATTAGAATTTAAATGATTTCTGTTATTCATTCATTTATATATGATATATGCACTTAGGCACGCCTGACCTTTTGGAGTAAAGTTTTGGACTGTTGTTTTGGAGTAAGCAAATACTGTGTGTGTGTGTGTGTGTGTGTGTGTGTGTGTGTGTGTGTGTGTGTGTGTGTGTGTGTGTGTGTGTGTGTGTGTGTGTGTGTGTGTGTGTGTGTCCATTGTAAACCTCGATGAAACCTTAAAATATTTGAATGATATCAGCAGTGAGAGCTGAATCACAGAAAGATTTAGTCATTGTTAAAATTATTTGTGTGTGTGTGTGTGTGTGTGTCACTAGGAAAGTCCAAAAAATACACACACAAATCCGCGTGTGCTGTCTACTACTACTACTACCACTACTACTACTACTACTACTACTAATAATAATAATAATAATAATAATAATAATAGTAGTAATTGACTAATTTTGTAATGAGATGTGTATAGTTATGTAAGTGTAGTTTGCAGATTGCACTGCTGTAATTAAAACCAGGTTTCTGTTCGACTTCCTCAAATTAATGCACCAGCGCCATCTGCTGGTCACATATGTGTACTGTCTCAATTAATCGCCTCAGACGTGGAACTTCACAATATTAACGTTTCTCCGATTTAAATGTGATTTTTTTATTTACCTTTTGGTTAACTGGAGAACATTTAGGTATCACGTTTGTTCATTTTTTTTGTCAAAAAATGTCAAAAATAGTTACGAAGCTATGAGGCTAATGTGGCTAACAAGTAGTCAGTTACACAAACAAACACACACACACACACACACACACACACACACACACACACACACACACACACACACACACACACAGTCTGCTGATGTTGAGATAACACAAATGGAAAGCTCAGGGGTGATGTGTGTGTGTGTGTGTGTGTGTGTGTGTGTGTGTGTGTGTGTGTGTGTGTGTGTGTGTGTGTGTGTGTGTGTGTGTGTGTGTGTGTGTGTGTTTGTGTGAACAGACCAGCATTGTAACACCAATAAAACAGCCATAAAAGTATATATAGGAGTGTGTATATCATCAGCTAGCAAGATGTTCTACACAAGCGCTGATGTGTAAATGGTCATGAGCTCTAATTTATTTTACACAGCATTACGAAGTGCCCCATAAAATATGCACTAATAAGAAAAAGTCTAGAAATAGTTATTCATGCTAAAGCATAATAAAACTCATGGTCAGATTTAAGCACCTGGAAATACATTCATTATCGTAGCATGGTTCATTTGGACCAGACGATACAAGTGTGTGTGTGTGTGTGTGTGTGTGTGTGTGTGTGTGTGTGTGTGTGTGTGTGTGTGTGTGTGTGTGTGTGTGTGTGTGCGTGCGTGCGTGTGTGTGTGTGCGTGCGTGTGTGTGTGTCTCCAAGTCTCTGTCCACCTGGGAGTGGGATTTTTAGAATAATGATGTGTGTATATTTAACACTGTAATTCTGGGTGTAGTTTTATGCAGACAGGAAACAGGGGTGTGTCAGGTGATATGTAGTGGAGTTTGTCTTGGGTGACTGGGTATAAATCATGTATGTGTGTATGTGTGTGTTTCTAGCCTATTTCCCAGACTTAAAAAAAAATATTGTAGAATTAGTGTAAGTTTCGTAGAAGTGATGAAGAAAAGTATGCAACATTGTGCAAGTGTGTGATGTAGTGATACGTGAAGTTAACAAAGTAGCTAATCATGTTCAGAAGTGTGTTTGCAGTGAAATGTGTAAAGAATTCTATGTAATAGAAAAATTTTGTGTAAAGTCAAGAAGTTTGTAAAATAGTTAATTTAAAGCAGAAAATTGTTTTACAAAACGTTTACAAAGTGAACTGTGAGATGTAGTGAAGTGCTTAAAAAGTGTTTAGTGAATTGTGTAAAGAATTGTGTGGGATAGTTCTATTTGGGAGAGCGTAAAGCCAAGCAAATTGAAGTAACTTGCATGCAAGCAAAACTGTAAATATCATGAATTGTGTCAAATAGGAAAGTATGTAAATTAGTAACAAATTGTAAAGTTTGTAATATAGATCAGTGTAAATTAGTCATAATGGTGGGGTGTTTATAGTATGGACGTTTCTAAAGTTATGAACTGTAAAGCAGCGAAGTGTTCAAAATACTTAAAGGCATAAAGTGTGAAAAATTGTAAAAAGTAGTAAAGCGTATACAGTAATGAAATGTGTAAAGAAGTGAAGTGTGTAAAGTGATCAAGCGTATAACAATTATGGAAGTGTGGAAAGTGGTGAAGTGTGGAAAGTTGTGAAGCCTATACAATATTTAAGTGTGTAAAGTCATGAAGCATATAAATTACTGAAGTGTGTGAACTAGTGAAGTGTGTAAAGTGGTGAAGTGTATATACAATATTAAAGTGTGTAAAGTAGTTAAGTGAGTAAAGTGGTGAAGCATATAAAATATTGAAGTGTGTAAAGTTGTAAAGCATACACAGTATTGGAGTGTGTAAAGTGGTAAAGTGTGTAAAGTAGTGAAGCCTATACAATATTAAAGTGTGTAAAGTTATGAAGCATATAAAATACTGAAGTGTGTAAAGTGGTGAAGCGTATATACAATATTAAAGTGTGTAAAGTAGTGAAGTGTGTAAAGTGTTCAAGCGTATATACAATATTAAAGTGTGTAAAGTAGTTAAGAGAGTAAAGTGTTGAAGCATATAAAATATTGAAGCATATAAAATATTGAAGTGTGCAAAGTCGTAAAGCATACACAGTATTGGAGTGTGTAAAGTGGTGAAGTGTATACAGTATCGGAGTGTGTAAAGTGGTGAAGCATACACAGTATTGGAGTGTGTAAAGTGGTGAAGCGTATACAGTATCGGAGTGTGTAAAGTGGTGAAGCGTATACAGTATCGGAGTGTGTAAAGTAGTGAAGCGTATACAGTATCGGAGTGTGTAAAGTGGTGAAGCGTATACAGTATCGGAGTGTGTAAAGTGGTGAAGCGTATACAGTATCGGAGTGTGTAAAGTGGTGAAGCGTATACAGTATCGGAGTGTGTAAAGTGGTGAAGCGTATACAGTATCGGAGTGTGTAAAGTGGTGAAGCGTATACAGTATCGGAGTGTGTAAAGTGGTGAAGCGTATACAGTATCGGAGTGTGTAAAGTGGTGAAGCGTATACAGTATCGGAGTGTGTAAAGTGGTGAAGCGTATACAATCTTGGAGTGTGTAAAGTGGTGAAGCGTATACAGTATCGGAGTGTGTAAAGTGGTGAAGCGTATACAATCTTGGAGTGTGTAAAGTGGTGAAGCGTATACAGTATCGGAGTGTGTAAAGTGGTGAAGCGTATACAGTATCGGAGTGTGTAAAGTGGTGAAGCGTATACAGTATCGGAGTGTGTAAAGTGGTGAAGCGTATACAGTATCGGAGTGTGTAAAGTGGTGAAGCGTATACAATATTGGAGTGTGTAAAGTGGTGAAGCGTATACAGTATCGGAGTGTGTAAAGTGGTGAAGCGTATACAGTATCGGAGTGTGTAAAGTGGTGAAGCGTATACAGTATCGGAGTGTGTAAAGTGGTGAAGCGTATACAGTATCGGAGTGTGTAAAGTGGTGAAGCGTATACAGTATCGGAGTGTGTAAAGTGGTGAAGCGTATACAGTATCGGAGTGTGTAAAGTGGTGAAGCGTATACAGTATCGGAGTGTGTAAAGTGGTGAAGCGTATACAGTATCGGAGTGTGTAAAGTGGTGAAGCGTATACAGTATCGGAGTGTGTAAAGTGGTGAAGCGTATACAGTATCGGAGTGTGTAAAGTGGTGAAGCGTATACAGTATCGGAGTGTGTAAAGTGGTGAAGCGTATACAGTATCGGAGTGTGTAAAGTGGTGAAGCGTATACAGTATCGGAGTGTGTAAAGTGGTGAAGCGTATACAGTATCGGAGTGTGTAAAGTGGTGAAGCGTATACAGTATCGGAGTGTGTAAAGTGGTGAAGCGTATACAGTATCGGAGTGTGTAAAGTGGTGAAGCGTGTACAGTATCGGAGTGTGTAAAGTGGTGAAGCGTGTACAGTATCGGAGTGTGTAAAGTGGTGAAGCGTATACAGTATCGGAGTGTGTAAAGTGGTGAAGCGTGTACAGTATCGGAGTGTGTAAAGTGGTGAAGCGTATACAGTATCGGAGTGTGTAAAGTGGTGAAGCGTATACAGTATCGGAGTGTGTAAAGTGGTGAAGCGTATACAATCTTGGAGTGCGTAAAGTGGTGAAGCGTATACAGTATCGGAGTGTGTAAAGTGGTGAAGCGTATACAATCTTGGAGTGCGTAAAGTGGTGAAGCGTATACAATCTTGGAGTGTGTAAAGTGGTGAAGCATATACAGTATCAGAGTGTGTAAAATGGTGAAGTGTATACAATATCGGAGTGTGTAAAATGGTGAAGCGTGTAAAATATTGGAGTGTTTAAAGTGTAAAAATTAGCTAATTTATCCTGTGTCACACAATAAAACACTGGAGGGATTAAACTATTAAAAGAATATGGGTCATATATCCGAAAAAATAAATAAACAAAGCAGGTGTAAATAAATCTGCAGACATTATTTTATTAAAGGTCAAGTTTGGAATTGTCCCTTGTGCAGTAGTAATGACTTTAAAATAGTGCAGGATGTCAGTCAACATCATGGTGGTTTTAGGTATCCATCTTCATGACAGTCCACCTGAAAATATATTTTAGATTTTAAACAACTTATTTTGTGTGTTTCAGAAAGGTGAATGATAATTGCTATAGAATATGATTTATATGAATATTATTTGTGTGTGTGTGTGTGTGTGTGTGTGTGTGTGTGTGTGTGTGTGTGTGTGTGTGTGTGTGTGTGTGTGTGTACCTGGTGTGATGTGAATTTGTTAAAGAGTTCCTGGTATCTTTCTTTCCACTTATCAGCCTCGACCTGCAGATCCAACATGGCATCTACGTGCCATCTAGAGAAAATATTTAAAAATATATAGTCTCACTTTTCACTCGTCAGTTCCTATACATTTAAAGATTTGTCCATGTTACCTGCTGCAATGCACTTTGGGTAGTGTATCTTCTCTACTGATCGCCTCAGACTTTGTGTTCTTTCGAAGATCAAGCAATTCTTCCTGTAGCCTGTTCACCTGCAGAACCAGGGCCTCCTTCTCATCATTCAGGCAGTCTTTAAACCTACAAACACAAAATATCAGTTACTATTAACAGCAACACACTACATAATTAATTACATAGTCACGTTAACACACACCTTTTGATGCAGCATATCCAGTTGCGTTGTTGTTCACACAACCACTCGACCTGCTCGGCCAACTCTCTGAGTTTGTGAACGCTGATTGTGTTTTCATGCTGCAGTTCCATCACTGTCTTCTGGTGGGCACTGTTCTGTTCACTTAGCTCCTGCTGCAATGCATCATGGGCCTTCTGCAGCTCCTGTAGGTCATGGGACTTACTGACAAATCAAAATAAAATAACAGACAATATGGTAGGTACATTTTGTACGAATACATACTCACAAAAAACACAAAGTACATAGTCATTCGTGTAGATCCACACAGATTAAGAAATCAAACATAAAATATAAAAACAAACATACTGTTTAACTGTCCAAGCAAAAATGAGAGTATTTTGTATGTTAAAATGGGCTTTGTAAACAAGGGTACCTCTCGAGCTCATCCTGCTGATTTTGTCTATACTTGGCATGGAGCTGGGCATCTTGGTGGAGCTGCGCCTCCAGGCCCTCTGCCTTTTTAGTTGCATGCTGGGCCTGCTGGTGGAGCTCTTCCACAAAGCCTATTAACTGCTTCTCAGTGGACTGTAGGTATTGCAGTTCTGAGTTTATTGAGTCCAAGTGAACAGATAACAGTGCTGCATCACTTGCGCTGACAACGTGCTACACATGTAAACACAAACACACACAAAAGCACACACAGACACACTTTTCAGAACTACATTTATATGTGAAGTATAAAAAGTTCACACATGCACCGTTACATTATGTTCCATACAGTAACATTGTATGCACATACTTTAATAATCCAGTATTATTACAAACACAAACACACACACACACACACACACACACACACACACACACACACACACACACACACACATACACACACACACAGCATTCCACAGTGTGCATTCCATATATAATAAAGTAAAGTTTGCCTTTTCATTACCATCATTCCTTTCTCATAAAACAGAGAACAAACACAAGTAGCTTTGTGTAGCTCTTTTTTAATACATTATTAAACACCTAGATAAAGAGACTTCTTTTTTTTCAGATGCCTGTAGATATGAACCTAACTGCCTGCATTTATTAGGCAGAACAAGTCCAAACACATCAGTGACGCTCTTCACACACATATCTGTCCCACGCATCAGTCTTATTAAGGTTTCTATATTTGGCTTTTACAGTTCTTGTTGCACTGTTTTGTGTTAGAAGCATATTAGCAGGCTGTAAATGCCTATAAAATTCCCAGAAGGTAGCATTTCCCAGAAGGTACCTGTTGGTGTTGGAGTTTTTCAACTAGCTCCTGGATGGTGTGTTCTTTCTGATGGAGCTGCAAACACACAGCTTCCAATTCCACCTGCAGGACCCGTACTCGCTCTCTGGATACCACACACTCCCTCTCCATTGCGGCTATACACACACACACACACACACACACACAATTGGTTCTCTTTTCAAACACTCACACACTCCTTATAACACAAACATCTACACAAAGTATAACCGAGAGACATTTAAGAACCATACAGTTAAAACCTTAAGCAATCAACCAATAAAATTTCATCACATGATATCTTCTTTGACTAAAGAAATACAACTATAATTGTGCTACTATTATTTTTCTATAATCCCTGCTTGATTTCTTTAAAGCGTGTCATTGTTATATGGTATAAATGTCCAGAATAGGCACAGGCTCCCCGTGACCTTCTCGGGTCACGGGGAGCCTGTGCCTATCTCGGTCATCAAGCCAGGATACACCCTGGACGGAGTGCCAACCCATCGCAGGGCACACACACACTCTCTCATTCACTCACGCAATCACACACTACGGACAATTTTCCAGAGATGCCAATCAACCTACCATGCATGTCTTTGGACCGGGGGAGGAAACCAGAGTACCCGGAGGAAACCCCCGAGGCACGGGGAGAACATGCAAAATCCACACACACAAGGTGGAGGCAGGAATCAAACCCCCAACCCTGGAGGTGTGAGGTGAACGTGCTAACCACTAAGCCACCGTGCCCAAGAAAGAATCAATCACCAAAAATAAAAAAAACATTGTGGTGGTAGCATCATGCATTAGATCTGCTTTTCTTCAGCCAGAACTGGGGATTTTATTATGGTGGAGAAAATCATGAATAGCTACAAATACCAGTTGAACCTTTAGATGTCTGCTTGTAAGTTAAAAATAAAAAGGAATTTCAGCTTTCAGCATGACAATGTCTCAAAGTATACACCCAAAACAACAAAGGAACAGAACATCTTAAACCAAAAGATGACCAAATCCACCTAAAACTCTATGGGGCAACCTGAAGTGGGCTGTGTACAGGAAATGTCCTTCCAAAGTGATGGATGGATCTTGTCTATACTCTCTGTCTGCTACAATTGTCTTTATCTAGCATTGTATAAAACGATTTTTTTTCTAGCTCTATTCAGCTGATCCTTTGTCAGATAAATATCTAGATAAATAAATAGTTAATTACGCAAGGAACTGAACTGTGCTGTACATAAGGACATGCTAGAAAGGTGTAGCGGAGTAGCAGTGTATCTGATATTGATGGTAGTAGAAGGGTTAACATTTTTGGCTGCTAAAGAGCGTCTGTTTGTTCTGTCAAAAGCGTCAACCTCATGATATTTTATGCAACAACTTTCTGCCTCTAAGGCACACACACACACACACACACACACACACACACACACACACACACACACACACACACACTTCAAAACAGTTAAATACCACACACCATATAAAATCTCAACAGTTCTTATTGAAATGTCAGTTACAGTTTTACTCTTATGATACAGCTTCACAGTTTTAGCATAAATAATAGTACCATTAGAACACCTGAGTGTTCAGAGTCCAGCAGAGACAGGCATCACTTATTTCTTATAGCTAATGGGGGATGGATTTCTTTTTAATTAGCCCAGTGTGCTTAGTAGGTCCAGTGCTTATTCTTCAGCATATTTTCATAAAGGTTTTAGCTTATACTTAGAAAACAGCTGCTAAAGTCAGAGGTAGGAGTAAAGTCACAAGTAAGCCTCAATGTCAAGTCAAATGTCAAGAATGTCAAGTCAAAGTCGAGTCTTATATATATATATATGTCAAGCAAGTCTCAAATTTGTGACTTAAGTCTCACATTCAATACATTTAGCCCCTAATCCCTGTGAATTTTAGTTAATCATATAATGATTACAGATTGATAATAAACTTCCTCTAATTTTCCTTTTATAGTTCTATGGATAACTTGAGATTACAGAGTGATACTTCTCGGTCTTACCTTTCTCCTGTGCCAAACGACTGCACTTGGCTGTAAGATACTGAATCTGACTGTAATCTTCATCTCTCTGCACTCGAAAAAACCTCCTCATCACCCTGCACTGCTATCTTTCTTTTTCTGTGCTTCACTTATACACTCAATCTTTTTATTGAGAAGGCAAAAGAACAAGGTCCAGATGGAGCTGTGGCTGCCTCGGGCCAGGCAATTCTCTCACACCCCAAACGCCATCAGTGAGAGAGAGACAGAGAGAAAGAGAGAGCGAGAGAGCACAAAAGAGGCTGTTCCATTTCTAGACTTTGCCTGCAGATAATCTGAAAGTTTTATGTAGCTTGCTAGTGGCATTAACAGCACAGGCATGTTGTAGCTAGCATGTACATGTAATGGGGACTTTCCATTCTGCTGCACATTCTCTTTCCTCACAGAAACACCTTAAAACTCTGTACATCATGACTCAAGCCCGATTACACATCTAGGCAAACATAACATTTAACACCAGATTCATGAAACATATCAAAAGTGTTTCATATAAACATAAACAAGACACCTCTATTTTACGATAGAGTGATGAGGTTCTTGCATTTTGCACCAACAGACCCTGAAAAGGTTCCATTGACCTCTAAAGATTGTAAAATCATATTAGTAATTTAAAAAAAAAAAAAAGGTTTTACTTTTATTTGTTTTCTAGAACAGGAAAAGTTGAGATTTTGCTTAAAAATGGCATTTATTTAAAAAAAAGAAAAGAAAGAAAAAAAAAAGAAAAAGACCACAATGTTGTTGTTTTTTTTAACTCTAAGCAGCTAGACATCTAGATGAAACAAGGTTAAACAAGCAAAACATTTGAATTGAAACTTTTAGCTAGTCTTCTACTTCATCTCAAGTCACTTCTACTTTTGGTCTCAAGTCTGAGACCAAAAACTGATTTTACTCACACAAAAAAAAAAATTAAATAAAAAAAAAAACACACAAATTAAAGAACCCTTTGGCGAAAATATGAAATGTGACATTGAAACGTAATGTACGACAAAAAAGGTTGATAAATATAAATAATTTAAATTTACACGGTTACAGTTAAACATCACAGTAACAGAGAAAGAAAGAAATAATGTGGAAAAAAAATTTAGCAAATGTCTGCTTCCAAAAGTTTTCAGACTCAACTTTTGTCATTACCTCACTTGAATGTTTCTGGAAGAGAAGTCCAAATAAGTGAGAAAGCCAAGCCACGTTTTGTCCAAATTTTCTTTAGTATACACACGAGAGCTACAAAGCTAATCAAGCTAACAAGTACTAAATGCCTATGAAGAAAATATGTGCTGATGATTTAGTTAGCATAATGCTAATTTTTCTCACAGCTCCAGTGTACATGTTGTTTAGACAAAACTATTAGCTTCAAGCTAACTGTGAATCATTACTGGTTTTTTTTCCCTTCAGTGTTAACATTAAACAAAATTACTTGTATGGTGTGGACACTGCTTGACGCAAATTACCTCACTGATGAAAAACAGAGCAGCATCCATTTTGAAATACAGACTCACTTTACAACTATATTGAATGGTTTACTGCTAATATTACTTATGCTGATGCTGTTTAAAGCCAGCGTGTGATATTTTAAGAGTACGGTTTGCGTAATGTTTATATTTCTCTCAGCTTCATTAAACGTTTAGACAAGACTAATTAGCATCATGCTAATCACTTTGTTTACCTCAGTATTTTTTACCTCAGTCTTAAAAGACTGACAGAAAATTATGTTAAAGCTGAAAGGATCACAATCATATTTATATAAATTTGCAAACAGTCATTTATAGAGTAACTAAATGAAATAATATATGTGCTAATAGTACTATATAATGCCATTTGAAGCGAGAGATGATTTCAGATAACAGTTAGCATAATGCTATATTTCTAGAACGATTAGCATCATTAGCTATCTGTGTAGTGAATAATCACATATCATATATACATACACACACACCACATTGGTAATTGTGTAAATTACACAATTGTAAATTTTGAAACAGGCTTAAATACAGTTAGCATGATGCTAGTCAGTGCTCAGTACCTTGTTAGCAAAATGAGCTTTGTAGCACCTGTACACAATTCTGTCTGATTTGACTAGACATTTATCATAAACAATCCTTTAGGAAAGCTGGCTGTGATATGTACACATTTATAGAGCATTGTTCAATCATTTGAAACAGCAGTAAATGGCTCTGGCATTTTGGTTTATGGGATGGAGCGCTGCTGCCTACAATGTAACAGTGGCAGAATACAATGCATTGTATGTTAATAAATAACAAACTTAAACCATATTACATGAAAAGTAATTAACCTTAAAAAAAATTACACAGAAGATTCACCAAGCTAAAGGCTAAAGCTAAAGGACGTGCTCGAAATGATAGTCTGTCAGACTTCAAGAGACTTCTCTATCCATAGAAGCTTATTTTTTTCCATGGCAATTTACATTCTACATTCTGTAGAAAAGCGTTGATCATGCGTGCAGAAAAAAAAAAATAGAAACCTTGCTAATGCATGAAATAAAAAGCTTTCTGAGGTCAAACCGAACCCAGTGACAACTTATTGCACTGATTTCCTCTTAATACAGATGGCCAGTCACTATAAATAATAAAGACGACAATAAGAACCACGGCAATAGCCGTGGTAACAACGTATGTAGGTTAAAAACAGTTCTCCGCTTCACCACTGCTGCCAGCTAAAGTCGTCGTTTGATCCGAAGACGAGGAAGAAGCCAAGAATGGTGCCAAAAATGACAATATTTCCTGTCAGGACGAGCGCACAGGCCCCCCATGCGATCTGCAGACACAAGGATTCGTGAATTACTCAATAAACATTTGTAACTTTCAAGTTAAAGGCATGAATAACGATCCTTCATAAGTCTTGTCATAATGAAAGTGATGTCACAGTTGTTGGTGACTTTAATAGATATTTGCTACAAACGTAGAAAAGCAATGTTTACCACACTAGCGCGTGCGAATATGATGGGTAGGCCAAATGCAGACACAACAATCCCTGTGGTGAGGAAAATAGCCAGCTCTTTGCAGGCATTACTAGCCGAGTCTGTGTCATCCACCACGCGACGAGAAATGCAGTATGGGATAGGGGACAGGATGTAGAAGAAGAGAAGGAAGAGCGGCCAGTATTGACTATAGAGACACAAACACAATAATCATCATTGTACTGTTCATATGATGGTTATTAGAACATTTATTAAGTGTACCCTGATTAATAAACCTTCTCATATATTAGAAGGATGTGGATGTTTTGTTGTGTAAACAAGTAGTATTGAAAATTTGTTAAATATATCTCCCAAGTTGAAGTTACATAATTATACTCACTTATACACAGGCAATGCACAGCCAAGCATAAGAAACATGAGGCCAATGGCTCCACCAAAGGAGAGGCTGATCAGGGCTGAACATAAAGAGGAAATAGACAGATAACTATTAAGTAACATTTGCCTTATCTTATTTACATAGTGTAAATATATTATTATACCTGTTTCCCATTGGATTGTAAACGAACAACTTTTTCAGCTGTGACATAAACTTTCTGTAGTACAGAGACTCAAATTTACCCAAATCACCTGCAAACTATTTAGCTGAAGGAAGATCATGTGACCAGAGGCTGAAGAGCTAGAAAGCAAGTTTTCATATGTTCATTTCCAGACATTAGCAGGGAACTGAAGAAAGGCCGGTTGTCTTTAAAAGTCCTTTTTAGATCAAAAACCAAAGAAGAATCACATACACCAAAAGACAAGACTGAATTGTCTCTCTGACTTTACATCTAGCTTCGCTCATTAAGGAGCGAAGTGTTTAATATCACCATTATAAATCATCCTTTATTATATAAAAAGCACATATGTTACATTTTGAGTAATATATATATATATATATATATATATATATAGAGAGAGAGATTTTTTTAATTTTCTTTCTGATTCTGATTCTATATTCACTTGAATGCAGAGGGGTCCGGTATTCTAACTGCTCACATACGCCTAATTTAAAGTAAGCTAATTCACAAGCAGCAGCTGCAAATAATCCATAAATGAATGGGATTTATTGATCTCCATCGGGAAATAGGTGTAGTAGCAGACGAGTAGGACATGAAGTGCCCAATAGAGTTGAGAAACATTATGACTTTGCACTGCTCATGGGGTGAAGCAGGTTTAACATTCACATGATTCATCATATGATTCTGCAGCAAGTCACCCTGAAATGAACTCAGACAAAAGCTCTCAATTGTGTATTATATATAAACTGGTGTTATTGTTATGTATTTCTTTTTTTTTTTTTTTTTACTGTAAAGTGATTTGCTGGAATCCATTAAGTATTCAATCTTTAGATTTAATCTCAGTAGACATTGACAAACTGCTTGAATGACACTCAATTCTTCCATTTGAGAGGAAATGTAGACTATTTAACGCTCTTCTACAGATACCGCAGCATATTGTTATTATAACACATAAAAAACTCTTGAGATGTAATAAGCCATAATGGCAAGTCGAGATATTTTGCCTCAAGTCCAAACGTTTTCTGAATGTCGACCCATAATAAAGTTGAAGGATAATTGTACACATCTGCAATAATTTTACATATGAAGTATGAATTGTGTTATTTAAAAATCCTAGTTGAGAAGCTTATCTTAACCCATATCACGTTACAATAGTACAGTCTTTCCCTTAATGCAGAAGACACGTGTTTTCCATTTACTTTAAAACTCTAGACAATTGTAACAGCTTCTGTCCGATCGGTTATTTCCGTTATGTCCACTGACCTGACGGAAAATGCCGAACGCAATAAACCGCATTAGTATTTTGCTTTTACACACATTATACTGTCCAGGAAAGTCCCAGATGTTTCCACATTCAGTTTATTCATTTATATAAACCTTTTACTAATAAACTGATAATTAAATGATAATTAGGTTCGTATAAATGCGCTAATTATAAGAGGTTTCTGTTTAGACTGCAGAAATCACAACTATAACGACATAATAAAAAAAAAATACTTATGATTTCAAAGTAATGCTACTATGCTACTAGCTACTATGCTACTAGCTACTATGCTACTAGCTACTATGCTACTAGCAGCGTAGCCACCAAGCTAACTGCATCCTTACCATCTCCTCTCAGAGCCTCCTTGCTGTTAATCAACAATTAAATCTAGTCGAATAAATAATGCACGTTATCGCAAATGATTAAATCACGTACTCACCTTTAATACCGGCCATTGCAGCTACATAAAAAAAAACCCTCGGAATGTCAGGGACTTCCTCCGAATGTGTCTCAACACAAGAAGACCTGAAGAAACTGGAGTTGATCTACATCGCATACTCATGCAGCACTTTCGGTTTGGGATAGTTTGTCGATCGGCGATACTGTTTATCAACGTGCGCACGCGCTAGACTGCTATTTCTTTTATTTTGTAAAACGTTTTATTCGTCAACGTGATGTCTGAAATGTTTTATTGTAAAAGCTCAATCATTCTTTGACAATTGTTTTGTGTTTTTTTTGTTTAGATAAAATAAAATGTGTAAAAAAAATTTCAAAAAGCATTTTTTATTTATTTACAGATATTGAGTACCCTGATTCTGCCATATATTATACTTCCAGGTCGCAGAGGGATTTGTTTACTAAAATGGCCACTGTGACAACTTACACTCTGGATTATTTTCCTGAAAATATTTTAATTGAAATTTTATCCTACTTAACTGTCCAAGAACTCGTTCGCAATGCAAGGTAAAATAAAATGTATGCAAAGATGTGTTTAAAAGTTGACTTACGCAAGTAGTTTTGGTTATTAAATAGATTTAACGTTTCCAAATTAAATAAATACGTTAAAAAAATATAATAAAATGACTAATCTATCATTAGTGATTTATAAAGACGTTTTACGTTAATGATTGTTTTATCAATACATCGGATGCGTCTGAAGACATAAAAGTTGTTCTGGTGCAACAACCGGAAGTTGCAATGAAAACAATAAACAAAGAGTTTTCTGAGGGTTATGTGAAAATTTGAGCATGACTTTGATTGATTGGTTATTTTGATGTGTAGAGTGTGTAAGCGGTGGAGAGCTTTAATAAAAGACCAGAGACTATGGAGAACAGTGGACATTTCCACGTGGAAAAGGGTAGGATGCTCTTTTTTTTTTTTTTTTAATTCCCTTCCTGTGACTTATGTTTGTGAATTTTATACCTAAACTATGTTTTGGTTGCAAAGTGACACAGAACACAGAAATTTCTCTCAGGGTTCAAGAAATGAATGAATGAGTGACTTCATGCGAAGGGCAAAGTTTGTGTCTTATTATCTGAACGCTTTCTAGTCTTAAAAAACAAAAAAGTGGTGAAATCCTTCCGCTGTTGTCAAGTACGAAGACCAGGACCCAGCTACGATCGAGTCACGGCCAAAGGGAGAAGACGTCGAGATCGAGTTTAAATGAAAGTTAGAAGGAAATCCCTTAAAATATTTTGAGGCCAAGCTTTTACTTCATCTACGTGGCTTCGTTTGAAACCGCACGGGTGATCAACGATCAGACTGAATTCTAGAAGAAGAAACTCTTGTTGGTCAACCTTTTACACACAAAAGTATAGTTACTTATACAAACACTTGTTGATGTACCATGTTTAGCAAGGGCGAATTAAAATGGCAGTAAATCTGAGAAAAGTTCATCTTGAGACCGGTTTGAGTCCTTCAGCAATAAACATAAACACATCACCACTGACCCTTCGCACCCTGGACACAACCTCTTTCAGCTCCTCCCTTCTGGCAGCGCTACCGAACTTTGCTAACTAAAACTGCCAGACACAGGAACAGTTTCTTTCCCCAGGCTCCTTATCACCCTGATCAACAACTCACCATAATTATATGCATTGCTTCATATCTATAAGTACTGCATTATCAGGACTGTCAATCATCAAATCATCTGTATATGTTACACACACTACTGCTGTTATATATTGTACAAAAAGCATAATATTGCACAATATTGTTATTTGCACTCCCATACTGTATGTACATAACTGATCGGTCATATTCTATATTCATATTTAATACTCATTCTGTCTATATTGTATCTCATCGTCTGCATCGTCTTGTATAGTTTGTATAGTCTAGTGTTATTTATATCTGTACTTTTAAGCATCACAAACAGCTGGAACCAAACTCCTTGTGTGTGTCAACACACTTGGCCAATAAACCTGATTCTGAGTCTGACATAAAGAAAGTTCACTCCTGAAGGTGGAAAGATGCAGGAGCTTCTGGAAATGTCCATTTCCCAAACACTTTATCAGGATGAATTTATCTCTGTGTTTAAAATGTTCCTTAATTGTTACATTATGAATTTGTGTGTGTGTGTGTGTGTGTGTGTGTGTGTGTGTGTGTGTGTGTGTGTGTGTGTGTGTGTGCACACGGTTCTGTTAGGTGACCTCACGGGTGCTCTGGACGTTACTGCGGCAGTATCTGGGACGTGGTGTATGTTTTCTACACCTGCGTGGGTTGCTGCAGAGTTCACGTGGAGGATCGTTCCTCTCTGAGCCATGGCTGCAGACTCTGAGCTCCAAATGCCCTCGACTCCGCCGACTAACTCTCACTCACACAGACCTGCGTGGCCTGCACAGCTGCTCCTTATTACCTCCTAGCTTACAGGTAATAACCAATGGGTCAGTAAGGTTGAAGCTGAGATGAAAAGTTAGTTAATGTTATTAACATAGTATTTATTTTATTTTAAATAGCAAGCTAAAATCTGGGAATCTTGTGATCTAGTCATGTTATGTGTCTAATCGTGTGATTGGCCTGTTAACCATATTTAACTGTCATTGGTTTAATTTTTTTATATCCATAATAACAGTATAGTACATGTTTACTTTACAGGTGCTAGAACTGCGCAGCTGCGAACTCCCACCTGGGTTTTTTACCCAGGGTCCATTGAAGCCAATACAAACAGACCAAAATGGCTCAGGGAAAAAATCTCAGACCTCTTCCTCTAGCGTTGTTATTGAAGAACTTATTCTGGACAACGTGCCATCATTCACAGACCAGCACTTAATGAGTCTGAGCTCGTGGGAGCGTCTTTGGCGTCTGGAGTTGCGCGATGTGCTGCGTGTGACTGTGGCAGGACTGAAGGGCTGCGCTCCACCTGGCCCACATGCTCTAACACGCCTCACACACCTGGAGCTGGAGGGGTTTAGTCGGCAGCAGATGGCAGCGCTGGGTCTGGCTGATGGTTGGGCTGGGCTGGAAAGGCTAACGCTTGGTGGGCGAGAGGTTGCTCCTGGTCTTCTTTGCCTCAACCGATTGGTCGGGCTGCGCTGGCTGAGGCTGCGTGGCTGCAGACTCACCGAGACGTTGGTGCTGCGTAGCTGTGGAACGCTGAAAGAACTGCGTGTCCTTGAGTTCCTGCAGGTGGACTTTGCAACGGAGCCTGAAAGAAAAGACAGCGAAAGGGATAAAAGGAATGAAAATGACCCGATACCTGCACTCAGACAAGCACTGTCTAACCTGCTGCCCAAATGCAATGTGATGTTCACACAGTGTAATGTTATAGTTGGTGCAGACTGACACATAGGGGTGGGTGAGATAGTAATCGCTGTCATTGGTACCATTACGAGATAAATCAAGATTTTGGAAAGTATCTGCAGTATTTTTAGAAAGAGTCTCACCTGCATACAATGGATTTAAAGCAATCAAAGGCAATGACTATTAACAAACTACATTATTCACTCAAATCTGCCTAGCAACAAGTAGCCAATTGGATGTTAGATGTATTTCGACCAATCACAGCAAGCCTACCAGCAATAGGTTTCCATAGAAAAGAGTATTTTAAAGACGGCATAATGAATTCTTCATAGGCGTCTTTTAACAAACCTGAGAAGAAACAAAATAACTATACAAAGTGTCCTGAAAAATAATATTTGCTGTATTATATTTTTAATTTTGAAACTGTGTTGTGGATTTGTACATTTGAATATGACAACGATGTAGCAGGATGTCATAATATATTGACTTTAAACCTCAAAGGTTTACATTAGACAAAGAGTTGTGTATAAAATAATGCTGGTGTGTTTTTAAACGATTCAATTGTTTTTACTTCTTATATTAACTATTATATTAAAGAAAGTGATCGAGCAGCATGTGTGTAATCTTCTGAACCTTCAATCGATCTCCCCACTAAATAAATGAAATAACTGTTCATTCCATGATGTAATGCATAAAAACACGTCTTTAAGATTCATGCGTGTTTTTTTGTTTTGTTTTGGGTTTTTTTGTTTTGTTTTTTTTGAGCGTTTTGACTCTAAATTTAATTTGTGCTTATAAAGATATTATTGATGATTAAAAAAAAGCACTAAATATAGAGGGAAGGAAGGAAGGAAGGAAAGGAGGAATGAAGAAAAAAGGGAGGAAGTAAAGAAGAAAGAAGGAAAAAGAAGGAAGGAAAGAAAGAAAGGAAAGGAATGAAGAAAGGAAAGGAAGAAAGAAGGAAGGAAAGAAAGAAAGGAATGAAGAAAGAAAGAAAAAAATCACTACCTCACAGTTTTATTGTCAAACCTTCATTCTTATGGACATAATTTCTCAGAGCCACTTTTATAGCTGCAGGTTTTTATTTCTACTTTAAACCCGCTATGGATTTCTACACTCGTTGTGTCTCCAAGCGTCTCCAGTCCAACAGGGGGAGATATTGATCACATTAAGCACATTATCCATGAGGAAAATAGTGTTGCTGTAGTAACGGTTAGGAGAGACGCTTTCGGCTAAGTCTGTTCCTAAATACTCCGTTTTGATTGTGCAAGAAGAAAAGTGAAAGATCTTAATGTCATGACATGGAGTAACGGCGGCTATGTGAAGAACTTAAACTAAACTAATCATATTCACTCTTAGTGCAAACTAACCTGGTAAGTTTATCACCATAATAGAGCTTTAACTGTTCATTTAAAGAGGTTTTTCAATGCATAAAAATATCGTGTGTGTTTATTAATGAGTGTGAACGAATATATGAACGTCTGCGTAATTATTAAAGCTCATTATCCATGTTCATACTTGATATTTGGTGCTGTTTAGATATATACATTAATTGCACCAGGCTAATATTATGTAAATCCTCCTTGAGCCACCAAATCAGATCTGAGGCATTTGCTATCTTGTATCTGACACCAAGTCGTTAGCAGAAGATTCTTTAATTAAGTCCTGTCATTTGTGAGATGGAGCCTCCACAGATCAGACTTTGTGCGGCACATCCCACAGATGCGAGATCAAATCGAGATCCAAGTCAACACCTTGAACTATTCATCATGTCATCTTTTAATCAAACATTCCTGATTTTCCTATTTTGCAAATGATCCTTCTGAGAGACGAAGATGCCACTAGGGTGTGTACTGAATGTCTGCAATAATGGTTGTAACGTCGGCTTGCTTATTTTTTTACCAGAATGATCCTGTTGGTTTTTATTTTTTGGACATGTCAGTGATTAACAGCCTCGTCCCAGCTCGGTTTCTCATCCTCACCGCTCACCTTGTCATGGTCATCACCATCTTCTGGTCCAGGGTAAACACACACACACACACACACACACACACACACACACACACACACACACACACACATTCACTAGCCTCTATATTTCTCACCATTTTGTAAAACTGATAAAATGAAAAACACTTTGTGGTATTCTGTTATAAGAACATAATCAAGTTGATCATTTGAGTTACTGTTGATAATCTTCCTAGTACAACACATCCAAAGAAATTGTATCCCTCTCAGACCAAATTAATGTCTTTTATTTAAGTAAGATGGGTTTTTTTTAATCCCTTTATGTTACATTCTTGGTATCACTTACTTATTCTAACAGTTAAATATAGTCATTTCACAATCTCTTTTTTTCCATCTCTCTCTCTCTCTCTCTCTCTCTCTCTCTCTCTCTCTCTCTCTCTCTCTCTCTCTCTCTCTCTCTCTCTCTCTCTCTCTCTCTCTCTCTCTCTCTCTCTGTGTTAATAATACAAAACAATAATACGTCCTAAAGATTTTACCAAAAAGAAAAAAGAAAAAGAAATACTCCTACTGAAACCAGAGACTCCTTCCATAAATGCCAAATAAACATCTTTTCACAGGAAACTGCTCCATATCAAAGAAATAAACCATTTCTATGAAGGGTCTTCTGTACAAGTCCCCGTGTAATCCGTCAGTAACAGAATTCGTTCAATCATACTTGTGAGTTACCTCGAAGCTGGATCGAGTGTAACTTCCAGTTAGCGACTCTCAGGAGACGTGCTCTGGATATGAAGTGATCATCATGTGTTTGTGCAGGAATTCATAGAGGGATCCCAGGCCGTGATATTTACATTTACATTTACAGCATTTGGCAGACGCCCTTATCCAGAGCGACATACATAAGTGCTTAAATCTCTAACATTGAATACATTAATGCTGGCTCACTAGGTTACATACTTAAGATACCATGAGTTTAAAACCTTTGTTCAAAGTTACAATGAAAAAGTGTCAAAGGTATTTTTGTTTGTTTGTTTGTTTGTTTTTTTAAATGCAAAAGATAAGAAAAGAAGTGCTAGTTGAAGTGTTTCCTGAAAAAGTAGGTCTTCAACCGCCGCTTGAAAATAGCCAGTAGAAATTCATTCCACCACCTTGGTGCCAGAACAGAGAAGAGTCTTGTAGTATACTTGCCTCTTACCCCGAGAGATGGTGGAACCAATCGAGCAGTGCTACGTACTAGCACTGCAGTGCATACAGTGCAGTGTATGTATAGCTATGCTATGTGATATCATATAATCTCAACGTTACTGTGTTTTACAGGAAAACAATGTTAGATCATGCTTACCGCTGGTCTTCACCGAGGAGCAGTACACAACTGAGGACAACCGGTAAAAAAACATTAATATACAGCAGAATATTTACTTAAGATTAAGGGGTAGAACTCGCAGAACACCATGACATACTGTGTACCAACAAATGTTCATCTTTTCCAGGTCATTCCTACATTTTAAATTCTGTCCAAATACTACTTACCTCTTTGAAGTGACCAACGATATAAAAATGTTGCTATACAGCTTCTAGATGTTACACAATCACCACAGGTACCATGTGGCCAAAAATTATCGTAGCTGCGACAAAGAAGCGCTGAAAGATGCCCATTGGGGCCGGAGTTATGCTTCTGCCTCGTTCACGCTATGAAAATTAGACAGTTTGAAACAGCTTAATGTACAGAACCATTTCTCTTGCAAGTTATATCACAAAGATGGTAAAGAAGAGGATAATGTTAGTACATAAGAAATGCAGGTGCATTACCGGGACCTTGTTTAAACACACAACGACTGAGGAAAAAAATGTTTTTTGACACTTAGTTGGGCTGAAAATGTTGAACAAACAAAGGAACTTCGAAAACCACTTAGGGTGAAACTCAATTCAATTCAAGTTTATTTGTATAGCACTTTTTACAGTTGACATTGTCTCAAAGCAGCTTTACAGAACATAAACATAGAACAAAGGGTTATTATAAGATAAGTATAAAGATTAATAGAATACAAAATTCAAGATTAATATTAGATAGATTTAGTTCACAATGTGTGTGTATGTATATATCCCCAATGAGCAAGTCTGAGGTGACTCAGGCAGCAGTGGCAAGGAAAAACTCCATTAGATGGTAAAGGAAGAAACCTTGAGAGGAACCAGAATCAAAGGGGAACCTCATCCTCATATGGGTGACACTGGAGGGTGTGATTATAAATATACAGTCTAACAAATGTTGTATAGATACAAAAGATCACATGGAGTTCACATCTTTTTGGTATAGCAGAATATAAGTGTAGCTGGTAGATCTCTGGATGCCTCAGGATTCACTGAGTTGGCCTCGTCTCAGTGGAGGTCCAAAAACTTCATCGCACGGAAGACGATCAGGGCTGGTATAATTTCTAGATGCCTCGGGATGGGTAGAGAGAAGTAATGGAGAGGGATTAACATATCTGCTGTTGATAAAATTTGCAATTATGATATAATAGTGCACAGTATTATGGGATGTATTATGTGTACGCCTGACTAAAGAGATGAGATTTTAATCTACATTTAAACTGGGAAAGTGTGTCTGAGCCCCGAACACTATCAGGAAGACTATTCCAAAGTTTGCTAGTTAAATAAGAAAACTCTCTACCGCCTTTAGTAGACTTTGATATTCTTCAGTTTGTAATCAATTCTAAACTTAACAGGTAGCCAGTGTAGAGATGATAAAATTGGGGTTATTTAAGGTTACAAATGCATGTGATAATAGTCTAGAGTAATAGTCTTCATTTCTTTAGTAAAGTGCAAGAGCTTCTTCATTACATTTGTTTGATGCTATCACTAATGTCATCCTGCCTTACCAAAATCTATGCTAAGATTTTTTTGTCAGGTTGTATTTTGTTAGCTAGCTCTTTGTATCTGTGGCGACTTAAGTCTACATACAAAATTCTGACAGGAAGATGTTTGCTACACGACAACAGCAGCCTAGTGATATTTTGAAGTGCTAATGAAAAGGATATTGTGCCAATTATCAGCAAAAAGGACATTTAGACACAATTTCGATTTTGAGTTTTGAGTGACTCAGTTTTTTTCCCCACAGGTTGGTTATCGCTCTATCAGTAACTCTGTGTCTATTTGCCATTGAACTGTTTGGATTCTTCTCCGGTGTCTCGATGTTCAACGGTAACCAAGGAGTGCTGTGTATCCTTACTGATATCATACTAATCACATTTAAGCAAACTTATCTATTTCCTGCAGACACAGGAGTGGACAAGTTCAAAGTAAAAAAAAGAAAAACTGGCAAGATCAACCTAGACTAGTCCCTGTGTCACATTTTTCCTGAGCTTTTATCTCCAGCTATGGCGTGTCACTGCAGCGCATCCGTCGCTCTGTCCTTCTTTGTCACCCAGCAGTGGGAATGTTGGGTTTACTGGATAATCTTCGCGTTCTGCAGGTCTGCAAGTACACCACCACGTGTCAGTCTGCTAATAGATGTAGAGAATTTTTATTGATCGGCAATGATTCAAATTTGATTCCCGATACTGTCTTCACAAATCGATTCAATTTCATTTTCAGACTATTTTAAACTGATGTTTTAGTGATGGAACGTTTAGAAATGAAAATTTTATATTTCTGAATCATAAACAATGCAAAACAATGTGAGTTTTTGATTGAGTACAAAAATTGCTATGAACAGAAGTTTAAATTCATACAGAAATGCATTACAGGTTACAATATTTTAGAAATGAATAAATCAATTCTTTCATTCTCCCTATAAATTTAGAAAATAGACTCTGACCAGAGGTAAATGATGGATTGAAACTTAACGCCTGTCTCTCCATTCAGGACCAGATAGAGCTCCAGATTTGGCTAAAATTTCTGCATCCACTATGTTGGGCACTGTCGATCAAAAGCTCCTAAAGAGCTCTTTTTAGTAGTTGTAATGTGGTTGTGTGTAACTTTCAATGATTCAGAACTATACGATGATTAATGGTTCAAACTCTCCATGAAAGAATGCTATCATGTGACCAGCACAGATTGGGATGTCTGGTGTTCAATCAGTGCAGCTGCATTTAGTGCATAAGTAATGGCACATTGTGATGTTTCATGGAAAACATTGTTCTATAATTTATGCATTAAATGCAGCTGCATTGATTGAACACTAGACATCCCAATCTTTGCTGGTCACATGATCGCATTCTTTCATGGAGAGTTTGAACCAATGATCATCGTATAGTTCTGAATCATCTGAACGTTTGTGTGCTGTGAACAGTTAAGATCCTTTTCTCTTTCTCTCTTTTATTCAGTGTCATTCCTGCCCTGTGTGAGCTGGCACTGATCATCGCTGTGTTCGGACTAAAGAAAAAGCCGATGTGAAGGCTTAAATCCATGTCCTTTGTATTCCTCAGTATGATGTTGACTGTATTTTTTATTATTATCATAACTTTCTAATGAGCGATGCAGCATCAGAAATGGTGGATCATTCGGATCAGACGGTCTGACTTTTCATATTTGAGCATTAAAGACCACAAAGCTGGTAGGATTTCCATTTCATCATTCAACAAATCACGTTAGCAATTATTTGGGGATTATTTTAATTAGAATCACAACCAGAAGAGAGCCTTGGATCACTTGTGAATGGATGACTAAAGACAATTTTTGTCAGTATTGTTCCAGTGTGAATTTTAATGTATAATGTATAATGCTAAATTTGACTTAACTCTGAAGTGGAAAGAGGGAAGTTAGAGCTCGGATTGATGGATTTTCAACCTCCATGGGCTTGAGGTATAAAGTGTGTGTGTGTGTGTGTGTGTGTGTGTGTGTGTGTGTGTGTGTGTGTGTGTGTGTGTGTGTGTGTGTGTGTGTGTGTGTGTGTGTGTGTGTGTGTGTGGCTTTTGTTAGCAACAAACTAGCTAGCTAACTGTGCAGACTGTTTCCTTCTTCCAAACAGCACCATAATCAATGACATACTGTAGATTTGACAAATGTATATGTCTGTAGATAGATTTTTGTTCTTTTTTTTTTATTATTGTTTTTACAATAAATTGTATTTTCCAATAAACAATATAGAATAATTTATTTCCATGAAGTAATAAATAAAGTTTATATCCATAAGAAATAAAATAATTTACAAAACAACACAACTCGAAATCTCTACCAGCCAATCAGATTACAAGAAACAGCGTTTCCACTACCGCATACATTATCTCGACCAATCAAATCAGAATTCACCTCAACAACTCAACCACTGGCATGCTCTCGTGCCGAGGAAGCAAGTTAGCCAATCAACCGGCAGGAGGAAGTGATGTAGGTTTTTTGAACCGTTGGCGGTTTGTCCAGGGAAGAAGAGAGTAACGAATGCTAATGCTAATGCTATCAAAGAAATTGATGTTTTAAGTCAGATTTTTTCCCCTAAACGCTATTGGAAGCATGCAGGTAAAAACTTATTAACGTATAACATGCTGAAGCTTTTAAAGTCTCGTGTTGGTGTGAAAGCGAGAATTAAGCTGTTCGTTGCGGTATTTAAACCGGTAAAGACGATATAAAATGGCGGAGCGACAACAATATAATTTTAAATACGTGTGGAATTAATGGTTGGTTATTAGTTTGAGTCTAATGTTGTGTTGATGCGTTATACGATTTATGACCGTGTTTCGGTGACGTTAAAGTAGTAGCTAGCAAGCTAGTTGTCTCAGCAAAGTTATTTATTTGCACGCGCATAATAATAATAATAATAATAATAATAATAATAATAATAATAAAACATGTAGTTAATGGTTAATGGGTTTCATTTGTGTTTCCCAGAACAAGGAGAACCGTGAACCCAGAAACCTCCTCACACAGGTAATAAACAACATGCATGTTCAAGGCAAGACACTAGAGTTGAATAGGGGCATGAAAAAAGAAACAGGAGACAGAAATGTTTTATTTCAGTATAAAGATGCACACTGTGGAATGTTTACACAAACAAAAAAGTGAAATCGACCACTGTCTTAGTTTATTATGCAAACACACCCGAAGACCAAGTGTCTAGAATGAAAAGGGGTGAAAAATACATGAACTAAATCTCCTAAGTAGTTATTCAGTGCATACTGAATAAATCAAATTCAGGCTGGGATGTGGTAGCTCAGTGGTTATGGTGTTGGACTACTGTCTGGAAGGTCATGGGTTCGAATCCCAGGTCCACCAAGCTGCCACTGCTTAACCATCGATTTCTCATCAGTGATAACTGGAAGTCACTCTGGATAAGGGTGTCTGCTAAATGCCAGAAATGTAAATGTAGTCTATATGGTGTGTAAGCGTACATGATTCACTTGTATATGGCATGCTTGTGTGCATTGGAGCATAATTATTTTAATACCTTTTATTTCGAATACCTTCCATTTAGATAACTGGAAGTGCTGGACAAGTGTACGAGTTGTTCTAACTTTTTTTGTGTGTGTGTTTGACAGACAGTCAGACCGTTCAGAGACGAGATGAACCTTGGAGCTGTCATGGGTAATACTAAACTCAAATTTGTGAAAACTCTCTATAAAACCTTCTGTTGTTCTTTGTATTGTTGTTGTTTTTTGTTTTATGAGCAGTGGGTCTTATTTCTCTTTTAATAGGCACCGGTCCTGGCCGAGTCCCAGTGAAGCCCAGCTCACAGAAGTAAGTTTTGTGTCTGTGTAGAATAAAAAATCTTCTAAGCAACGATGACTTTCCTTGGGTTTATGCATTCCTGTAATGTTTATTTGTTGGCAGGCTCTGAGGGGTTGATTTTTATCTTTAAACTTGACTGCTGGATCATATTGTTTGTCTTTAAACAATGAGCTTGTGACTTGATGTGTAAACTGATTATACAGGAAGTTCTCAATTGATGACTTTGATATTGGTCGACCCCTGGGAAAAGGCAAGTTTGGGAACGTGTATTTAGCACGAGAAAAGAAGCTGAAGGTCATTGTGGCGCTGAAGGTGCTCTTTAAATCCCAAATGGAAAAGGAAGGAGTGGAACATCAACTCAGGAGAGAGATCGAAATCCAATCTCACCTCAGGTAGGTGTAGTGTTCTGTCTGAGTCTATGATGGCCATGGCTTTTGAAATAATATTTGACTTGTGGTGAAAAGGTGTAATTTTAATATTTAAATAAATTACATGGGGAAAGCAGCATTATGGCATGTGGTGTTAACTTGATGGATTCTACCTTTCCTTCTGAAATAAGAAATTATTATTTTATTAATGAGCTATGATTATTGTATTAATACAGAATTTTGTCTTGTTTGTAGACATCCGAACATCCTGCGCTTTTATAACTACTTCCACGACTCGTCACGCGTGTTCCTGGTTCTGGAGTATGCACCACGGGGAGAGATGTACAAAGAGCTCCAGCGCTGTGGCCGCTTTAATGATCAGCGCACAGCCACGGTCAGATACCACATTATCTCTCGATTAACACCTAATTAACTCTGAGTACAGAGCTGTTCTGAACTCTGTGTGTTTGTGTAGTTTATGGAGGAAGTTGCAGATGCTCTTCAATACTGTCATGAAAAGAAAGTGATCCACCGTGATATTAAGCCTGAGAATCTGCTGCTGGGCTTCAGAGGAGAGCTTAAGATTGCGGACTTCGGCTGGTCTGTTCATGCACCGTCGCTACGGTAACCATCCATACTGAATCAAAAATGAATGAAGTAATTAGGAACAGAAGCAGGGATTTGATCTGAAGTTTGTGTGTAGACGGCGCACCATGTGTGGCACTCTGGATTATCTTCCTCCTGAGATGATTGAAGGGCATTCACATGACGAGAAGGTGGATCTGTGGTGCATCGGTGTGCTGTGTTACGAGTGTTTGGTGGGAAATCCACCCTTTGAGACAGCCAGCCATTCGGAAACATATAAACGCATCACAAAGGTGTGCAAAAACTGTTCTTTTTATGTTCGGTTGTCATGAACTGTTACTGCAGTGAGGTTGATGTTCTAAAAACAGCACCATTTCTTTTATTACACTTCTGTTGCAACAAGGCAAAAGAAATATAATGGTTATTCTTGACATTATTGTGCTGTTAGAGGAATGAAACACTTCAGAACATGTGCTGTTATAAGGAAACTATCAACCAAATGGTGGTATCAGTTCATGATGAACTTACTGCCGATAACTGCTTCACACTTTAAATATTTCCTGTAAAGATTACATTTAATCTACAAAACATTGACCACAAATGCATCACTAGAGGCAGGAGGTGCAGTTCTCTAAAGATACTAAGTTTCATCTTTTAATAAAACTCTTTGCAGATATGAATAGCATATTTATCTGACATTTGTTTACTAGGTGGATCTGCAGTTTCCCAGAGTGGTTTCAGAAGGTGCTCGTGATCTGATCTCAAAGCTGCTGAGACACAGCCCCTCCATGCGTCTGCCTCTGAAGAGCGTTATGGAGCACCCATGGGTGAAGACCAACTCCCGCAGAGTTCTGCCCCCAGTCTGTCAGCCCAAACCCACTCCTTCACACTAGCCTTAATTCTTATGTGATGCTTTTTATCTGTTTAATAAAAAACCATTTAATGAATATGTCGATGCAGATGAGTAGGTTTTTTTTTATTTTAATTTTTTTATGTACGAGTAGATTCTGCATCAGTCTGACCATTTAAGGTGTACATAGCAGGCAGGAAAAGTGGGCATGAGGATCAAGATTCCCTCCTCACAAGTATGGCTTCTGCATGGTCTGTGTGTGTTTTAGATAAACAACTGAGCTTTCCTTGTCTCCGCACTGACAAGGTCCCTGCTACTTCATTAATGGAAAAACACCAAAATAGACCAGTAGTTGTGGAGCAGCAGCAGGTCTATAATAGAGAGTACAACTAAAGTGTTCTCTCTCCACAGCACTGCTGGTAGCTGGATTTGTTTTAACACAAATATATGTATCATATACACTGTTTGTCATTTTTCTGTGTTTAGAGCTTTTTATGGGCTGTGTTCTGGCCTTGACTAGTGAAGAACATGATGTATGGTGTGTGGGTTTTTTCTATATGGAACCAGTTTAAGAATGTCATTCTTTATTGTTTAAATAAAAACCATGAAAAATACCGAACACACGTGTGCTTTTGTTTTCAATAAAAGCAAACACTTTATACTTTCAACCTTTTCTTTTGCTTCATGGAGCCTTTTATGGTTTCTTAAAGGTGTTTGCTTGGTATATCACTTTATTTATACAAGGTCGTTAAGAATTTACCTCAAGCTGAAACGCGAATAAAGATCGGGGAACTTGGTGCGTCATTAAACCTGTGCTTTTTAAAAAATAAGGTTTTTTATTATTATTATTTTAGACCCAACTTTGTAAAGACATTTAGAGGCCCGTCCCGTACAGGTAGCGTGGCCGAGCGGTCTAAGGCGCTGGATTAAGGCTCCAGTCTCTTCGGGGGCGTGGGTTCGAATCCCACCGCTGCCACATAATATTTTCGCTGCAATGAAACTTAGATTTTTCCCATTAATTTTAAACAAGTTAATTCAAGTTTTCAAATATTTCTTGTTTAGTCTCCCTTTTCTGCACGTAGCGTATTTTCTTCTAACACGATATGAAGTAAATAGTAAACACATCATTTAGAGGAATCTAATGTCTTAGAGCAGGAAAAAAAAAACCAGAAGAAAAATATACGGAAACCATGTAGCAGCTAACTTTAGCTTATATTTTTCATGACAACATACACAATAATACATCATTTCATCCGACAGAGGGCGCAGTTATAACAATTAACCAGCCTATTCGTTGTATTTTAGCTATTCTGTATCAGTTAATACATTGTTTATTCTTATATGTTTTATATGGTTTTAAAATCCCCAAAACTAAATACATGCAAGTTTATAGAAGCACTCCAAGTAGAGGGCAGTGTTTTTGAACACAGTACATCAAACGATAGTTTTATTTTACTACTACTAAAAAATAAATAAATAAATAAATAAATAGATAGATAGATAGATAGATAGATAGATAGATAGATAGATAGATAGATAGATAGATAGATAGATAGATAGATAAATCGATAAATCGATGATGATAATAATAATAATAATAATAATAATAAGAAGAAGAAGAAGAAGAAGAAGAATACTTTTATTTTCATAGTTTATTCTCAGGCCGCGAGTTTTACTTCCAGTGTCAACGATTAACATCCGGTTCATTCAGGTTCAACGCCGAAATCAAAATATTTCCATAGACGTTATGAACCTCAACCCGAGTTGATCTCTTATTAAAGCTTATTTTTTAGGTCATTATATCAAGCCAGATGGCTGCTTTACCTCCGGGTGACCCTCAGCTGGTCGCCATGATCGTTAATCATTTAAAAACCCAGGGACTTTTTGACCAGTTCAGGAGAGACTGTTTGGCGGATGTCGATACAAAGGTAGGAGGGGTTTCTATGCTAAGCTAACTGGCTAACGGCACCGGTTCCGAATTCGGTTTATTGTAGCTTTGTTTACATTGACGTTCGGAACGCTTTCTCTGGTGTATATATTTATGCACCGTGTAGTTCATATATAAACACTGTGGGTGCTTCAGAGCGTTTATAATGATACAGAGCACATTAATCCACGCTGGAAGAACTAAATAATAAATAATAATAATAATAATAATAATAATAATAATAATAAATAACGATACAGGAATAAACAATGTTAATCAGACAAAATAGAAATAAGAATAAATCTTATGTTTGTAGAAAGGAAACAAAGCCAAATGGCTTCATACAAATGTTACAGTAAGTCATATAACCACTTTTTAGGATTTGTGATGCTTTTCTGCTTAACACGGATGTAAAGAGTGTTGATATGAGCTACCAGTCTGGGGTTTTTGCAGCACTCAAAGCACCAACAACCGCTAAAGTCACAGAGATCACAGTCGTCTCCTCGGTTTCGGATGTTTGACGTGTTTCTGCACAATTTTAAGCATTTCTCTGCTTCCCTGAGCGCCTGGTTTTAGATCGTTTACATTTAGGAGCAAGTGTCCCTACTAAAGCGATTGCCTTAGTTGTACGTTTGTTTCAGCCTGCGTATCTTCACCTGAGACAACGAGTGGACAACTTTGTGTCTAATCACCTGTCTAACCACACATGGAGTCCTCAACTCAACAAGAACCAGCTGAGGAACAGCATCAGGCAACTTGTGCTGCAGTACGTATCATGTTCACCCGGTTTGCGCTTTTTTTTTTAATATTACATTCCTGAGATGTCAGGTTTGTTACCATGACAACGAGTCTCAAGAATGGATGGTGTAATCCAGCTAACTAGGCTGTAGGTGTTTATTGTTGTTTATTGCTTGTTGCAGGTCAGGTTTGCTGGAGCAGGGAGTAGATCGTATCGTCGCGCAGGTCGTCGACCCCAAAGTTCAGCACATCTTTCGGCCACAGGTGGAACATGTCGTCCGTCAGTTCCTGTCTCCCGGCAACCACCTGGAGGAGGAGCCTGTGCACGGCCTTGCACAGGTGATGGAAAACCAGGAAGCTCAGCTGCTCTCTCCAGGTAACAGAGATCACGCAGTCTGATTCATCTCCTCTCCCTCTCTCTCTCTCTCTCTCTCTCTCTCTCTCTCTCTCTCTCCCCCCGCTTACTTTCCCCTACTTGTTCAGTTAATCACTCTTGCTCTTCTACTTTCCCTTTCTCTCTTTCTTGTTATCTTTTATCACATCTCCTAATATCTGTCACCCTTGTTCTCATCTTCTTTACATTTTTTTTATTTTCTCTCTATCTGTGTCTCTCTTTATACATGTACGTGTGTGTGTGTGTGTGTTTGTCTTTTTGCTCTACTCTGATGATGGGTATTTTTTTTTTTCCCTCCCTCTTCATCAGCGATCACCTCGGCTCCAGCCTCAGACTTCACCCCTTGTCAGAGCCACGATCCCTCTTTTATAAAGCCACATGATGGAGGAGAGGAAGACATGAGCCTGGTAGAGGAGGATGAGAAGGAAGGCGAGAGGACAAAAGAGGAGGAGGAACAGGAAGGGAAGTTCGTAGGCGATGAAGATGAGGCAAGCAAAGAGCGAGTGAAGGAGGAGGAGAGCCAGGATGAGACAGAGATGGAGGTGGATCAAGAGAGGGAGAAGCAGGAGGAGGTGAAGAAAGAGCAAGAGGAAGAAATGCGAGAGGAGGAAGAGGAGGGGAAGGAAAAGAAGGGAGAGGATAAAGAAAGGAAAGGAGAGGACGGGAAGGATAAGAAAGGGTCGGGGAAGAACAGGGAGGAGAGCGGCACAGACAAGCTGCACATTCGACAGAAAGCAAGAGAACGACTGAAAGAAGGTAACATGAGGTTTCTTTAATCTACTGTACCATTATACAGGAGTTACACTTTTCTTTTTCATCACTAAACCACAAAGCTTCCACGTGTAATTAATGAAAGGAAGTCAGACAACTGTAAGTCACACTCCTTTGTTCCCATGACGTGTTGAAACAGGACAACGACAACGGAGCGTTCCATAATTTTGACGTTTTCCATTTGCTCTGGATGTTCTGTGTTTGTGTGTGTGTCAGAGTACTCTCTGGAGGACTCGGATCTGGAGGGGTTGAGCGACATCACGGTGAGTTCAGTTCACACAAGCGACCTTTCGTCTTTTGACGACGAAAGCGAGGACGAGGAACCGCCTTCCGAATCCACGGAGGAAGGAGAGATCACCTCAGAAGGTAATCCGTTTGTTTACAGGGTGTTTATCTACAAAGCCCTATTAAATCATGCTAATAAATCTGATCGGAGATTAGTGGCAGTAGATCTGACACCAAAAGGAACTTATTAGTAAATTATTATTGTTATTATTATTACTCCTTATCTTCTAGATTTTGTGATTAAATGGAGGTTTGAACAAAATTTTGTTTTTCTTTAAGTTCCTATAAGAGTTATTAAAGGATCCTTCGTTTTGCGTGCAGATGAAAAGGTTCAGAAGAAAGCTACCGGAGATGAATCTGACGAGAATAAGGAGAAAAGACCCCGGGGTTCACGTCAGGGCTACATTCACAAGCCTTTCCTTTACTCCCGTTACTATAGCGACTCTGACGACGAGGTTACGGTGGAGCAGCGGCGCCGTTCTGCTGTGAGTCAGCCATGAAATGTGAAGAAATGTAGCTCCACCTGCAGTTTCTTACCTTACCATCTTATACCAAAGCTTTTTTTTGTACTTTTCTCTTGCTTGTTTTTATATATATATATCCAGGCAAAAGACAAAGAAGAAAGACTTTTGAAGCGACAGCAGAACCGGGAGCGTTTCGAGGAAAAAAGAAGGCAGAAGGCAGTTCAGGCAGAACTACATGGTGTGCCCATATTCCCATTAGTCATCGTTATCGTAAACGTATCCGTCACGTTGCTGCTATACGATTTTCGTACGTTTCTTTCTTTTCCTCCGAATAGAAAAGGAAAAGCTGGAGGTTCAGAGACCTCAAGCGAAAGAAGCACGGAAAGAGAAGAAAGTACTGGAGAAGAAAGTGGCACTCAGCAGAAAGAGGAAGCGAGACTCACGGTGTGTGTGTGGGGTGTGTGTGTGTGAGGGGGGGGGCGGTGTGGGGGTGTTTGTCCACCTGTATAACTTTTGGTTTCTTTAATTTATTTTGAATGCAGAAAAGAGGAGGACAGGGGCAGCAAGAAGAAGAGCGACGGAGATCCCGAATCCGTAAAGAAAGACGTGAGTCGTTTGTGTCTCCATCGCTCTCTGGCTCATTCTGTTTCTCAGCCCTCGTTCGCTATTAAAGTTTTCAAACGTTTGTTAAAGTTATAGTCCCTAATGTAGAATTGTCCACGTAGGATGCAACGAAGTCTAAATCAATCCCACCGAAGCCTGTTAAGAAGCTGTCCGAGGAGGAGCAGCGGAGGAGGAAGAGCTTTTCAGAGGACTCGTGCGAGCCACGCAAAATCCTCGACAGAAACCGTACGCACTCATTCATCCTGGACCTGGAGCTGGGAACCGAGGAGGCGCTCAGACAGAGAGGTGGTGGGAAGAACGAGCGACACGCTCGCCGAGAGAAAGAACGAAAAGAGAACGAGAAAGAGCGTGGCGCGTCGGACGAGAGAGCCAGATACAAACAGAAACCAGAAAGTAAGAAAGGAGGCGATTCTGCGGCAGAGGAGAAGGAGGGAGTCGTATCGAAAGGTCCAGTTGATGACAAAGTGGAGAAAAAAGGGTCGAAGGTCAAAGGGGACAAGAAGGGCTCAGTGCCAACAAGGGAGGGAAGGCTGATTGTGACCGAAGGATCAGCCCCAGAGGAGGGAACAGCCAAGGATTTGAAAAAAGAAAAGATTCCCTCAGAGACAACGAAAGAAAAAATAAAAGGAGTGAAATTGGGCATCAAGGCTGACTCCAAACAGCAGCATCGTCCGGATCCCACTGTTCCCACAGAGGAGAGGTCCGAGGGTGAGGCTGCGATTGATTTCAACAGGAAGAAAGACAAGCAAGCTAAAGATATTTTGAAAAGGTCAAAAAGCCACCCAGAGGTTAAATCTCTTGACAAGGTCAACGCCAGGCAAGATGGCAAAGATGTAGGTGCTGGTAGAAAAGACAAGAGCTGTACCTCCGAGGCTCCCAAACATAGCTCAGACACAAAGACCAAGAATTCAGAGGCGGGTCCAAAGGTGAAATCCGTGTCAGAAAAAACAAGATCCAAGTCCAGAGACGACTTGAAACCTCAGAGTCCGTTATTGGCCAAGACAGACAAGAAAAGCCAAGGTCAGGAAGCCAGGGATAAAGCAGGAACGGCTCCTTGCAAGACCGAGTTCTCCAAGGAGAAGAAAAAGGAGGGAGCCATGAAAGAGTACAGAAGAGTCTCAGAAGACCGTGTCGAGAAACTGAAGGATGCAAAGAGCACAAAGAAAACAAGTGAGAAAAAGGCAAAAGAGAACATTGAGAACGAAAAAAGAGTCTCAGAAGCAGATGACCTTTCATCCAGTTCCTCTGCTCCGTCAGCAGTTGCCGAAGAGGTGCAGAACGGAGATGAAATTGCTTCTCAGCCTACAGGCAGTCAAGCGCAACAAGTTTCAGAGTCCCTCACAACATCCGACCTTACAACTCAACAAGACTCGGATTCTCTTGGTGAATCAGATCTCAGAACCTCACAGGTCTTGGAGTCCTTTACAGAAAGTCCTGTCTCAACAGCGCAGGGCATGGATTCTGCTGTAGAGTCTAATTCCACAGACCAGTACAACTCGGAGTCTCTTAGAAGGTCTGACCTTACTTCAGACTCGCAAGCTATGGATACTGTGTCTGATCCTGCAGCCTTACAATCCACAGACGTGGAGATTAATCTTCCAGCCCCACAAACCATGGAGACGGAACCCGAACCTTCAAAATCACAAGCCGTAGATACAGAGTCTGATCTTGCATCTCCACACGCGAGTGCTGCAAAATCTGATCTCGCATCACCACCTGTCTGCGAGGTTCCAAAGAAATCTCCTGAAGAATTACAAGGTGAACCTACAGAGTCTGGTTTTGCCACTACACCTTTACTACAATCTTCAGTTTCTGCTTTTACAGTCCATCATACTGAAACATCAGACGTAAAATCAAAGGCTGATCTTGCAACCCCTCAGTCCTCGGACTCAACCCCAGCATCCCTTCTCAAGGTCCCAGAGTCCTCGGACTCCATCCCCGAGTCTGATCTCACTGTTGCCCGGCAAGTTTTTCAGGGTCCAGATGCGCTTCCTAATCCGGTCCCTGCTGATGCTAACAGCACTTCCGTCCCAGACGACATGTACGACGCCCTGAGTGACATCACACCAGATCCTGACGACGACGACGAGGCCGCCATGAGACTGGCCGAGAGCCAGCCTCAGCCCCGTCCCATCCCTGCCGAGGCTGACGCCCTCCTTTCCTTGATGGATGTCTGTACGTCTGCAGCCGTACGTACCACCGCCATCGTCGTGTCCGATGCACAGGAAGCTGAGAGTTCATTCCGGGATGCAGATATAAAGATGAAGGAAGCTGCACTCACGTTGCTTTCCATGGATCCAGATCAGGCGGTTTTGCAAAGTTTTGTCGCTGAAGATTCACATGTTTCTGAGCAGCCAATGGAGTCTTTGGCATCAGATCTGGTTAATGCGACAAGTGCGAAAGAGGCAGCCGACAACCACACTGAAGGTAGTGCTTTTTGTATTCACTCGTTTGTCTTCCAGATTATGCAAATATCCCTTTCTTTTGTGTTTAATCTGTTCTCAAGGCTACAGATTTGGGCTTTGTGATTGAATTGGTCCGGATTATTCGGTAGCTTATCTAGATAGCAAAGCGATCAGTGTTCTGTTAATGGTCAAGATTTTGCTTTTATTGCCCATGTTTTCCTTTTTCACCTCTGGATTATGCAGTTGATATCGATGTTGCCTCTCTGGGTTCTGGATAATGTTCAACCATGTTATTTTTTTTTCTTCAGCTTTAGCCAACACAGCCATCGAAGTAAAAGCCCCAGATACGGTGTCAGAGGCCGCAACATCTGAGGTGAGATTCATTATCATATCTGGTACAGATTTTGTCTTTACCTCTACAGTATTCATGTGGCAAGTGTATTTAACAGGACAGGTACCAAATGACCTTGAATGTGTCCATATGTTCAGATCATCAACGACGAAACTGAATCAAAAGCGAAGTCTGATGTTTGTAAACCAGAAATGTCTGCTATCGACGAACCAGCTGGAGAATCCAGTAAGTCTAGCTGTTTACCTTCTGTGTCTAATCAGCGAAATTTGGGAATTATTCACTGGGATGTGATCAGGGCTGGGCGATAAAACGATAACGATATGTATTGTGATAGACACGTGATCGATATCAATAAAAAAAATGCGTTCGATATTTTTTATACTTCGCCAGAAGAAAACAGGATGCGAAGCAAGTTTGATTGCATTAACAAAGGCACTCGCTCTCTGGTAACCTAGCAACGTAGGGAGTGACACGCTAACAGCCAACCTTGTAACAGTATCGTGTTTGGTTGAGCCAAATCGTCATCTCGTGCTGGTCTGCTGGATCCCTCTTCAGTAACCGGCGACTGATAAGCAGAAAATGAGCTGCAGCGAGTCAGACCGATGTCGTCTGCAAATTATGCAAGACCGGCGTCCCCGCTATTTTATTACACTTTATTTAGCATTTCTTACATTTTCTTTTATTTTGCACCTTAAATGTTAAGAGATAATTGTTAAGTGTTCATTGTTTACATAAGTCTAAAGTAATGTTACGTAATGATTTGAGTTTTCCTCTTTGTTGACATTTCTGTCTTAATAAGTAAGGGGATTCTGATCAGAGGAAGGTTAAGTTTTAAAATAAAAATGTTGAAATGTAATACATTTTTCTCCTTTAAATGGGTCATAAAAAATAGCACTAATTATCGATATCGACCGATATGAAACCCTGATATCGTGATACAGTTTTCAGCCGTATCGCCCAGCCCTAGATGTGATATACTTTCAATATTCAATATAGACCCACAATTTGTTTTACTGCTTTTAGCTGAGATCGATGCCTGCCCAATACGTACACGCAGTTTGAGTGAGCACATGCATACAGCCGAGGCCACAAAGGTAAGGCTGCCTACTCGTAACTAAAATGTCCTTTTGTTTTACATTGATGTTGAAATCTGAATGTGTGATTTTTCACATTACAAGAAATTTAAAGTCTGCTGTGGGTCTGACTACAGAGTGAAACGGAGAACACTGTGCGAGAGGTTCAGGCACAGGTGGCAGAGGCTCAGGAGGCACAGGCGCACGTGGCAAGGGCTCAGGAGGTGCACGTGACAGAGGCTCAGGAGGTGCACGTGACAGAGGCTCAGGAGGCACAGGCGCACGTGACAGAGGCTCAGGAGGTGCACGTGACAGAGGCTCAGGAGGTGCACGTGACAGAGGCTCAGGAGGCACAGGCGCACGTGACAGAGGCTCAGGAGGCACAGGCGCACGTGGCAGAGGCTCAGGAGGCACAGGCGCACGTGACAGAGGCTCAGGAGGCACAGGCGCACGTGACAGAGGCTCAGGAGGCACAGGCGCACGTGGCAGAGGCTCAGGAGGCACAGGCGCACATGGCAGAGGCTCAGGAGGCACAGGCGCACATGGCAGAGGCTCAGGAGGCACAGGCGCACGTGGCAGAGGCTCAGGAGGCACAGGCGCACGTGGCAGAGGCTCAGGAGGCACAGGCGCACATGGCAGAGGCTCAGGAGGCACAGGCGCACGTGGCAGAGGCTCAGGAGGCACAGGCGCACATGGCAGAGGCTCAGGAGGCACAGGCGCACGTGGCGGAGGCACAGGAGCACGTGGCGGAGGCTCAGGAGGCACAGACGCACGTGGCAAAGGCTCAGGAGGCACAGACGCACGTGGCAGAGGCTCAGGAGGCACAGGAGGCGCACGTGGCAGAGGCACAGGAGGCGCACGTGGCAGAGGCTCAGGAGGCGCACGTGGCAGAGGCTCAGGAGGCACAGGCGCACGTGGCAGAGGCTCTGGAGGCACAGGCGCACGTGGCAGAGGCACAGGCACACATGGCAGAGGCTCAGGAGGCACAGGCGCATGTTGCAGATGCTCAGGAGGCACAGGCGCACGTGGCAGATGCTCAGGAGTCCCAGGCTCAGGAGTCCCAGGCTCAGGAGTCCCAGGCTCAGGAGTCCCAGGCTCAGGAGTCCCAGGCTCAGGAGTCCCAGGCTCAGGAGTCCCAGGCTCAGGAGTCCCAGGCTCAGGAGTCCCAGGCTCAGGAGTCCCAGGCTCAGGAGTCCCAGGCTCAGGAGTCCCAGGCTCAGGAGTCCCAGGCTCAGGAGTCCCAGGCTCAGGAGTCCCAGGCTCAGGAGTCCCAGGCTCAGGAGTCCCAGGCTCAGGAGTCCCAGGCTCAGGAGTCCCAGGCTCAGGAGTCCCAGGCTCAGGAGTCCCAGGCTCAGGAGTCCCAGGCTCAGGAGTCCCAGCCAGAGATACCAGAGGTTCAATTGCAGGAGGCAAAAACTCAGGAGTCCCAGATACAGGCACAGGAACCTCAGACACATGAGGCACAGGAAATGCAGAAGTCCCAGGTACAGGAGACACGGGCAGAGGAGCTGCAAGTTCAGCAGAAGCAGAGTCCAGCGGAGAAGGCGATACAAACTCAGGAGACACAAGTGCAACACCTGGAAGAGGTGCAGGAGGCACAGGTGGAGGGGGCCAAGGCACCAGAAGCAAATTCACCGGATTCCCAGACACAGGAGGAAAATGCACCCGATGCTGAGGTGACAAGTGTGCCAGAAGTGCAATCCCAGGAGGCACCGACACCCCCAGCACGGAGAGGCCGACGTCCTAAATTGGTCAAAGCCAGTACGTTGTACACTCGCGCGTGTGTTTCAAATTGCACGTTCTGATTGCACAGTACCTTAGAACAGTAAACGATCCACTTATTTCTGTTTGTACACACTAGAAATTGTACTTGTCTATATAGAGCCTGTTCTGTGCCCTCCTTTTCAGGTAGCACATCAAAGTCAGACGGACAAGAAGAGGACAAATCTGATGTGTCCGAAGTGGTAAACAGATCTATTTGTAATCCAGCAGACATGAACACACCTTTATCAGAACAGAGTAAAGATAAATACACCTTTATCTGTTTTTTTGTTTGTTTGTTTTTTCTTTTGTAGGACGAAGGCAGAGCGACCCGTAAAGGACGACGGTCCAATCAGAGAGCAGCGTTCACCAAGGACACCGGTATGCATTTGTAACCTGCAAGTGAACGTCACTCTGCCGTCAATGTGTTACGAGCCACTCCTCAATATGTTTTGTGTTTCAGCATCCAAACCTCAAACAAGTCAGAAGGCCAAAGACACAGAGGCTAGCAAACAATCACAGAAAAATGTGAGGACGTCACGTGTGTGTTTATTTACTTATTTTTTTCTGGTGGCGTTTTTATATATATATATATATATATATATATATATATATATATATATATATATATATATATATAATGATGTGTGTTTGATAGAGTGAGGATGAGGAGGTTGACGAAGGAGGCAGAACAACACAGCAAAGATCATCTAAGGTCTCAGACTCTTCAGAGAAAGAAGCCTGTGAGTATATGCGCGTACACACACACACACACACACACTGTTTTACAATAAATGGTGATGTTTTAGAAAAATTAACCAAACTTAATTAGCGGTGTTTGTTTGTTTGTTTGTTTGTTTGTTTATTTAATGCTTAGCATCCAAGCCTGAAGAAGCTGAGCCAACTGAAGAGGAAGTGGAGCAAAAAGAGGTGAAGAATTTTACACGTCCAACCTTTTAATGCGGTATACTGAATCTGAGTTCTGATGTGTGTGTGTGTGTGTGTGTAGGTGCGTAAAAGAAGGCGTTCTGGAGCTCAGACAGCCGCTGTCGGTAAGTGAAGTTACCATACACCTCACTAGTAAATCAGACTTAACGATTAAAACCAATTTCAGTTCTTTACACATCTCAGATTATAGCTCGTTATACGGTGTTGATATTATACTAGCTTACACCTAGCTTGGTGTACCAGTTCGAGCAGGCTACACGACCGAAACATTCACAGAGCACGCCGTAGTATTAATCCCGCATCAATCCCATCACACACGTTTACATTAGAATTCCCAGAAAAACGCTCCACAATCCTTCTGACACTGACTCGTCGTCGTTTGGCGTCAAAGCAGATCCAAAGTCTGATCATCATTCTTCATAAAAGCAGAGCAGCACGTCCACACCGGTGTGTCTGTGACACTCTGATTTACTTTACAGCAAAGCCGGCACTGAGAAGAAAGAAGTCTGACCAAGCAGAGGATCTGGAGAAAGTGGGAAACGTGAGTGTTTTACCTAACATGTGAGAGTGTGTGTGAGAGTGTGAGAGTGTGAGAGTGTGAGAGTGTGAGAGTGTGAGAGTGTGAGAGTGTGAGAGTGTGAGAGTGTGAGAGTGTGAGAGTGTGAGAGTGTGAGTGTGTGTGTGTGTGTGTGTGAGTGAGTGTGAGAGTGTGTGTGTGTGAGAGTGTGTGTGTGTGAGTGTGTGTGTGTGAGAGTGTGTGTGTGTGAGAGTGTGTGTGTGTGAGAGTGTGTGTGTGTGAGAGTGTGTGAGAGAGAGTGTGTGTGAGAGAGAGTGTGTGTGTGTGTGTGTGTGTGAGAGAGAGTGTGTGTGTGTGTGTGAGTGTGTATGAGTGTGAGTGTGAGAGAGAGAGAGTGTGTGTGAGTGTGTGTGAGAGAGAGTGTGTGTGAGTGTGAGTGTGTGTGATGGTTGATAGTGCTTTTAGATAAACAAAGCAGTGGAGAGAGAGAAAGGCAGAGAGAGAAATATAGTTGAGGTAAAAAAAAGAGAAGGAGAAACAGGAAGAGAGAGAGCAGGTTTGTGTATTAGCAGTACTGTGATTTACTATTAGTATCTCTCTCTCTCTCTCTCTCTGTCACACACACTCACACACTCAGTAACATGCTTATAATCTGTTCACTGTATTTGAAGGAAACTGCAGCTGAGGAGAGAGACGAGGAGCCTGTGAAAAGAGCACGGCAAGATAGCGGTACAGGAAATTGTGCACGCACACTTGATATGTAAAAAAAAAAAAAAAAAAAAACGTGTACCGTTGTCTTTAATCGTCCTGCTCTTCATTACGTGTCTTTTAGAGAGTGTGACTGAGGAAGAAGAGGAAGGAAATGAAGAGAAAAAGGAAGACGACAGAGACACGGAGAGCTCTAAAGATAAGGCTGTGAGTTGTTCACACACTCTTGTCTCATCTCTCTCACACACACACACACACACACACACACACACACAATACTCAAGCCTGTAATAAGCACAAAATAGCATAGTATCATAAAGTTTCCTTTAATATCGACAATGCCAACGATGCCACCTGTCTTTTAGGAGGATCAGGAACCCGTGAGAAAGACTCCACGCCGAGGAAGATCCTCAAAAAACACTTCTAACATAGATGACCCGGGTGCGACAGAACTGTCTGTCTTTCTGTCTGTCTGTCTGTCTGTCTCTGTGGTTTGAGATTGTATCGTGCTGTGCTCCATTCTCTATAATGTTATTTATTTATTTATTTATTTATTTTACACAGCCACTTCAGAGAAGAAAGAGGGAGAGACCGAAACCGGTGACGACGACGAAAAACAAGAAGAGGAGGAAACCAAAATTAGGGCCACAACACGTTCTGCATCTCGGCTGGAGGCTGAAAAGTAGGACTACTTCCTTTTCTTCTTCTTTTTTTTTGTTTTTTGGTTACATGATAATACATGATACAATAATGGCAATTACCGTAGATTTTTTTTAAAAAGAATCTAGATTTATTTCGTCAGACAGTACCAGGCACCGGGCTAAAAGTTTTGTTTCGCAAAGTAAGGGTTTGTCACAAAACCCATGGTTTTCATCCTGTCATTTTTCTTGTGTGCAGAAATAAGCTAAATAAGCCATCGACCAGAGCAGTGAGCAAACTGAGTGGGAAAGAAGAGAGCTCTCCAAACACACGGTGTGTCTCCATAATAATTCTAGGCATACATGGATATTTGGAGATTGTCCTCGATAAAATGATATCTTTTGGATAACTAAAAGTACGGGTGGGTGCGTGGGTGTACGAGTGGGTGCGGGCGTGGGTGTACGAGTGGATGCATGCGTGGGTGTACGAGTGGATGCGTGTGTGTGCGAGTGGGTGCGGGCATGTGCGTACGAGTGGGTGCGGGCGTGTGCGTACGAGTGGGTGAGGGCGTGGGTGTACGAGTGGATGCGTGTGTGTGCGAGTGGGTGTGCGAGTGGGTGCGGGCATGTGCGTACGAGTGGGTGCGGGCGTGTGCGTACGAGTGGGTGAGGGCGTGGGTGTACGAGTGGATGCGTGTGTGTGCGAGTGGGTGTGCGAGTGGGTGCGGGCATGTGCGTACGAGTGGGTGCGGGCGTGTGCATACGAGTGGGTGCGGGCGTGTGCGTACGAGTGGGTGAGGGCGTGGGTGTACGAGTGGATGCGTGTGTGTGCGAGTGGGTGTGCGAGTGGGTGCGGGCATGTGCGTACGAGTGGGTGCGGGCGTGTGCATACGAGTGGGTGCGGGTGTGTGCGAGTGGGTGTGCAAGTGGGTGCGTGTTTGTAGGAGTGGGTTTGTGAATAGGTGTGTGGGTGTGCGAGTAGGTGTAGGACTGGGAGTATAAATGTATGAGTGTGGGTCTAGGAGTTGGTGTGTAACTATAGAACTGTGTGTATGGATTATACTCCTATGAAATAACACCGGTCTCTCTCTTTATCATTCTCCCTCCCTCCCAGGTCCTCTCGTTCTCAGAGTGCTACTGCAGTGAAGGGCCGTAAGGGCGACTCAAGTTCTCCGACACCTCGGACCCGTGCCGGAAACAAATCTGAAGAACCACCCTCAAAGAGAACCAAACGATGATGTAAATTTGTGTATATTATATGTGTGTGTGTGTGTGTGTGGGTGTGTGTGTGTGTGTAGCCCAGTCAGCTTTGTTAATTATATATTCCTTGTTCGGTGCAAACAGAGTAGCTTTGTGTGGCTCTTTCACTGTAATGACATCGTCGTTTAACGTGATCACACCCAGCTGCAGATGTCAGAAGGAGATGTGTGTACAACCTCACTGACACACTCCTGCTGACCAGCTTTATGCTCTCAGGATTGTGACCAAGCAGTATGTTTTAGAACCAGCATTTTTAATGCGATCATGTCTGTCTGTCTGTCTGTCTGTCTGTCTTCTTGCGTACAATATATCTCGAACTCTACACAACATTTCGATCTCTAAATATATTTTCAGAACGTTGGGGACAAACCACATTCAGCTTACTTCCAATACAATCCCAAAGTGTTCCAGTGTGCATCTTCAGAAAGTCCTAGATCTGAAACACGTCATGTTTTCTCTACAGGACGCAGTGTGTGTGTTGTTTTGTCATTCCAACAGTACTGTTTCCTGTTGGGAGACATGAAAAGCGTATGTTCTAGAACTCTCTACAATGCACTCGCCGGTGTATATTTCAGTAAGCACCACCCCGTGTTTCACTAGAGTTCTAAATAGTCTCGGTAGAAACGTGAGAATCATATTCCTTACGTAGCCGTACTGGTGGGGAAATGTGTACTCTATAGCCAGAAAAGGTATCCATTTTATATATAATAGATAACATTGTCTAATGTTGGTCTAATTGTTGTTTTGTTTTTCGGGGGGTGGGGGGTGGGTTGTTTGTGGGAAAATACATCGATTAAATGCATAACGTGTAGCTCAAAGCAATCCATACTCCTCGGTACAGTAGTATCTACTCTCCTAGTAAAAATGTCCTAGGATCCAAACGCTTTTTTTTTTTCTTTCTCTCCCCCTCCTCGGAATGTACACCACTATATTTGCTTGTTCCACACAGTGAAACACGTTTTAGTTTATTATGCATCTCGTGTCATTTTGTCGTGTATCTGCTGAGCCTGTTGGCATGTTCAACATGAAGACACTCATTCTGTGAATGTAAAGAACTGAGCTATTTCTTTTATACATTTAGCTTTTATTATAAAGGCCACTGGGACCATGAATGTGTACTGTGCACTCCTTCATTTTTATCTGGTTTTTAACCAAGCTTCTCTACTCCAGGTTTCCTTCCAAATCGATGAATCGCAGTCTATAAAAGACTCCAGCATGTTTTAATCTCTGTTTTCTGTAATATGCATTATTAGCTTTCTTAGTCTTGGGGTTCTTGTTGTTTCTGTGGTCTCACATTATCTGGTTTATGGGAAATAATTGAGTACCCAGCCCTCATAGGGAGAGCTTTAGAAAGCCATATATTGACCGTGTACCTAAAGGACATCTCAGTGGTTCTGTTGACAATGTCGAGTTCAAACGTTGTCCTGCAAATAGTGTAGAAATCCAGTTGGAGACTGGAAATAAATCAGGGTGCGGGGTTTGGTATCAAAGAACCACAATTACATACATAACTAGCATAGTCTGAGTTTCTCTGTCTATTTGTCTGTTCATAGTTTCCTAGCTCTACAGGAGGAAAAAACGAAGAGAATGGACTTTTCCATCTCAAGTTCTGATCAGTTATTTCCATCAGCTACAATCCGGCCCTTGAAAAACTACACCTCTTTCTTTCCAGTGCATGCCTACAGGGGGCAGCCTAAACCTCTAGAGGTGATTACTACAGGAATTATGGGATAATGATATAGTCATTATTTCTCTCTAGAATTCTCTGTGACTATAAAATAAGAAAGGGGTTTTCTTTAAATCGCTATATGACCAAAAGTATGTTGACACTTGACCATCATGCCCATATGGAGATACACACACACTGGCATGATGGTCAAGTGTGTGTGTGTGTATATATGTATGTATGTATATATATATATATATAATTTTAATCAAGCAAGCAAGCTCACCCCACCTGTAAAACACAATAGCTATTAAATATAATAACTTTTGTAAATGGTAGTATGATTTGCACCATTATAACAAACCTGGGGAAATATCGAACCCTTGGCTATGCTTTACGGACCCCTGGGGCTCGCTGGGCCATTCTGTGAGAACCAGTGCACCAACACATATGGCTACATTCATACATGAGTATTACTTCCCTACTGTTAGGATATTGTTAAACACACACACACACACACTAATGCGCACTAGACTGGACGGAGCTGTTACCAAAATACGCACACAGCATTTCAGTTTCTCCGCCTTCACACACACACAATCACATTTCTTTGTGCTGTGATTAAAATCTTACAGGTCGTTTCTGTCCAAATGACGGATCGGTTATGCAAAAGAGAAGAGAGATTGCCTGTGTCTGTAGCACTGTGCAGATATTTATCACATTCTGGTAGCCAAATGCGCCATGATGATAGGAATACGGGGCAGTGTTGACTTGTGTGGCCACATTTGGCTGGTCCTTGTGTAGGAACGTGCTTTTTTTCCATATAGCTTCTATTGGTGAAATAAAAGCTAATATATTATATATGGGGTTTACATTTGGTATGAAAGGCCCGTTTGATGAATTTAAACATTAAACATGGATTTACGTTTTAAAACGGCTACAAATGACGCATGATGAAGATTTTTTTCATCCTCGGTAGGAATGGATGAAGCAACAACTCATACTTTTTTTTTATTAGTCCAGTTTCCAGCAGCTCATACTGCCATTTTCTGTCAAAGCTTTGATTATTATTTATATTATTGTACTATTATTATTATTATTATTAGTAGTAGTAGTAGTAGTAGTAGTAGTAGTATTTAAACGAAGAAGACGCACATTTATACTGCACTAAAAAAATAATCAAGACGTGCTTCAGAGCTACAAATTTTTATTTTATGCTTGCAATTAGAGAAATTATTACGTGTTCGGCTATTTTATAGGTATAAATATTTTTTTGTATGATCAATATAAATGGTATTCATTAGATTGGAAATTTTGTACCGCATATTAACCTGAGTGTTTGTACAATAAGCTGTTTTATTTTGCTCTTGTTTCCCCCTTAGTGTACACTGGGTAGATTCCCAACATCATTCCCAGCATTCATTTCATCTGTGGGGAAAGAAAAAAAAACAAACATAAAATAAAATAAATAGTAAGAAATAAGACATTTTGGTGAATGTGGAGCTGCCAGCAGGTCAAAATCAGGGATTGTTATCTATCTATCTATCTATCTATCTATCTATCTATCTATCTATCTATCTATCTATCTATCTATCTATCTATTGCGGATTCAGCATATATATATATATATATATATATATATATATATATATATATATATATATATATATATATATATATATATGAGAGAGAGAGAGAGAGAGAGAGAGAGAGAGAGAGTTTTTTAATGCTCAGTTCATACTCCGAAGTGTCCACAAGGTGGAGAGAAAGACACACTACACCCTTCATTATTGCAGCATATTTCGTATTTATTTAACAAGAAATGGATTACTTATGTGAAACTGCATCAATAATAGACTACATATGAAGTCGGAGAAATTTACATAAAATCTCTGACAAAAAAAAGAAAAGAAATCGGATATAAATTCAGGACTGTGGATGCTTACAAATGTATTTTTTCTTTCTTTCCACCCACTGTTTCATGCTTTGATATGACCTGTAGCTGAATGAACGTTTTTTCTTATTTAGACTAATACTGCAATTAAATTGCGTAAAATACTGTGTTATTTCTGTTATTACTAATAGCAATAATACCAATCTATTTATTTTTTAATTATAATTTTATGTCCTTAAGAAGCCGAAGTGAAATTCTGATTGTAATTTGGTTCGTAAAAAGCGTTGGCTTATATAAATACATTTTATTTTGTTTTTTTATATCACTGAAATGTGTTTAATGAAGCCACGAGCAGCAATATAAAAACAATAATAATTGACAATAATAAGATCATTCACGAGGAATTAAAGTTTCAGGTTAAAGCAAAATAATCACACCTTAAAAAACTGTTTTCAAGCAAAAGGCTGACTTTGAAGTCTTTGTTTATAACCTCTCCAGTCTCTAATATACCGGAATATGATGAATAATATTTGATTTTGTGAAAAGTATGAAAAGTATGAAAATGTAATGTTTTTAATACACACATATATAGGTACTTCCTATTTTTTAATTATATGCTTTCTTGTCATTAAGGCCTATAATGCTTATTTTATCCTATTCTCAGCATATCTATTATAAGCAGATTCTTTATTATAGTGTTCTCTACAACTAAAGACTTTTGACTATGTATTCAATGAACTAGCACTAGTCAGCACTACAAAAGTCAAAACCTACAGGATATCATTTTTTTGTTTTAGGTCTGAAAATAAAATGTTCAAATGCATGTATGGAAACGTGGATAACGATTGTGAAATAACAATAATCTGCTTTTTTTAAAATATATATATTTAATGCGCACACATGAAACAATATATATATTCAATCAAATTAGAAAAGCAAATTAGGCGAAGTAAATCCCAATGGGTTAATTATGAAATGAGATGACCAGTTATTATACTAAATATTTACTTTAATATTAAATTTATAATTAATATTATATACACATTGGATATGACTTAAAATCATGTGATTAAAAAGGCAGGGTATTTATATAGGCTATATTTATAAGGCAGGGTAGGTCTATGGTTTCTGCATAAACTAAGCTGTTTTTAAATTTCATGTCTTATCTGTAAAATATAGCAAGATCTGCAATAGATGAGCACTGTTACGTCATAATGTGTATATTATTAAATGTGCATATTTTGGGCATCGTTATAGATAAGACATATATATGTCTTATGTATATCTTATATATTCTGGTAGAACCTCGTAAAAGCATTTTACTCTGATCTATGGTAGTGATAATGATAATCTGGGAATCAGGATTACTTTCCTACAGTCTATAGTAGTAATATATAAGTCTATATATTCGGTAAACGTAGGCATTTAAATATACCCATGCTATACGCACGAGCGGCAACATTTTCTGTTCGTCTTGACTAATTTGATGAAGTTTCCTGATATTCATTTCGGAGTGATGGATTCACATGGCAACAAAACTGCTTGCATTTTAGTTCTTGCTGTTTAATACTCTGTAGTGCACACACACGCACCACATATACAGTACTACACTAACCTCTATTTTTTGGGCTGTTTTCCCCCATTACGAGTTTTTTTGATGTGCTTAAAAAAAACAACAACAACAACAAAAAAAAAAACAAGTGAGCTGCCTTTGACTCAAAGTAGTGTTCGAATATGCAAATCCATCCGGGTATTGGATCGCGTACTATTTCGCCATATTCTTTAGTGCTGATAGAGTGCATGAGGTTTTAGGGCGTATCGATGATGACGCACTAGAACCAATCAACCCGTTGCCGCACTGCGTCCTGGCCAATAGGAAACAGATCGTTTTTTTTCTTTCTTTTTTTCTTTTTTTTTTCCTTGGTTCTCTGTGATGTTACTCACAGGTGAAAGTGGGGACGGTTAGGGCTGGCTCTGTGTGCTGTGTATGTGTGTGGGTGTGTACGTCTGTGTGTGTGTGCTGTGTCTCTCTCGGACCCAGGAGCGCGAGGTAGCGACGTGGACCGAAATGAAAGTCGCGCGCCACCGCGGATCCGTGGAATAATGTTGGAGTAGAAGGGCGCGTGACGAGTGGATGAATGCACATACCCGATACGACCTGTTCTTACTTTTATATCTGACCTCAATTGCCTTGTTATAGGCTTATTTTGTTGTACTATTTCTAGTTATTGTTGTTTGGGTATTTGGTTTCTTACGCGCGCGATGGCCGTGCGCAGCAGCTCCTTTATTCCTTTCTCTATTCAGGCCATTTTAAACAGAAAAGGGGTGGAAGAGGAGGAAGAAGAAGACGAAGATGAAGAAGAAGAGGAAGAAGAAGAAGAAAAAGACGAAGGAAGGCGCAGATTGAAAGAGCTCGATATGTGTTTTTCGAAAGGCGCGTGCTGGAAAATATTCGGTAGAACGCACGAGGAGGAGGACAGTGATAGGGGGCAGAAGGAAAGGGAAAGGGAGAGAGCGCGCGTGGCGGCGAGCCACCACAAGAGCTACGACTCAGACTCTGGGCTCAGCGAGGACCACCAACACGACCACCACCTCCACCACCACCTCGATGATGAACGTGAGGCGAAAAGCGGATCGTCGCGTGAGGAGCGGGACGGCTGTGACTCGCGCGCACTGGATGAGAGTTTTCAGGACGAGACAGACCGAGAATCCACAGCTGCGGAGCAAGCACGAGAACTTAGTGACTGCGAGCTCTTAGCCAGCGTGTCCGGTAAGTGCCTCTCGCACCAGGCCACGTTTTCACTAGGGCTGCGCGAGACCTAGATGCTTAGAGCTGCTGTAATAAATACAGCCTAGAAATAGAACCCATATTACCTTATAAACCTTCCCACATGTACCAGACATTTAAAGGCAGAAATTCGTTTTTGCAACAATAAATAAGTTTTAAACTATCCTTAAACGTCTTAAGTACATGCGCGTTCTTGGTTTACCTTAGTTTACAGTGGAACGCGTGCACTGATTGGCACTGATTTGTTCTTTCAACAATAAATAACTAATTATTTGACCAATAAGTTTTAATGCAGTTATATTATCATCCTTCATGCATCCATTTGCATCCTAATAGTCGTGCCTTTAAATAGGAACTTAAGTGAGATTCAGATGCTGAGTTCATCTCAATGTTTAAAAATATGAAGATATTATCGTTAGTTATTATAATCAGAGCACTTAGGAATATAATAGAGCAGATTTTAAGCGGCGCAAAAGTTTTTAAAGTTCTAGATAAAAAGTAAATGTAAAATTTTAGTGAAATGTTTACAGATTTGTAAAGATTTGTACATTGATCATCAAGTAAAAAATGTTCCAGGGGAAAAAAAAATCTATATTAGGCTTCCTCGGGGTTTGCGTGCAATGGAACATTTCAAAGTGGTTCCAGGAACATTATTGTGCAAGTGGTGTTGTGAAAAGGTTTCTAAAGGTTTACTATAAATAAATAAAAGTCATATATTGGTGTTTAAAGACTTGGGTGTGCTTGTGGGAACAAATAAGATTTAAAATGCAAATGTGAATAAATCATTTGAAAGACTGGTTAATAATTATTTTGCTGTTTTGGTGCAGATTGTAATAACGCAGAGGAAAAGGTCTCAGAGCAGCCCGGCGGAAAGCAGCGTAAGAAACGCTCTCGCGCAGCCTTCTCACACGCGCAGGTGTTCGAGCTCGAGCGCCGTTTCAGCCACCAACGCTACCTGAGCGGACCGGAGCGCGCGGACCTGGCGGCGTCGCTGAAGCTGACGGAGACACAGGTGAAGATCTGGTTCCAAAACCGCCGCTACAAAACCAAAAGGCGCCAGATGGCCGCGAGCAGCGCCGCGTCTGCCGCTGCCGCCGACTTACTCCTGCCCGCTGCCAAACGCGTGGCCGTCAAAGTGCTCGTGCGCGACGACCGCAGGCAATATTCTCCCGGAGAGCTCCTGCTCCTGCGCCCGCCGCCGCTCCTCGCGCTCCAGCCACCATCTTCTTCATCTTCATCATCATACTGTTACTACTATCACCCGAACCCGTACTGTGCGCCCGCTTGGACCCTGTCCGCGTCCTCGTGCGCTGGGAACCAGTGAACCAGGCACGAGGGAGAAAAAAAAACAACAGCAAAAAAAAAAAAAGAAAAAAATACAGAAGTGCTTTGTTTGTTTGTATGTTTGTTTCTTTGTTTGTTTGTTTGGATTTTAAGCTCCCAACAAGTCCAAAAAGGAGGGAGACACGAGACACTGCGTTCAACTGTTTTAAGCTGAAACAAACCTAAAGACTTAATGACATCACTTTATTATATTATTAATGTGATACTTTTTGGTATTATTGTTATTGTTGTTTTTATTCCTGAATGTATATGGGAAGTTACGTGTTTCCGCTCCTTTTCTTTTTTCTGTTCAAAGCGTACTGGAAAGCAGTAACGCGTCACTTACAAACAGAGAGACATGTGTAGGTGAAAACGGTAAGACTCCAGCACTTCTGCTATATAATCTTATTCTTGCGCAACAGTGTGTGTGTGTGTGTGTGTGTGTGTGTGTGTGTGTGTGTGTGTGTGTGTGTGTGTGTGTGTGTGTGTGTGTGTGTGCGCGTGCGTGCGTGCGTGTGGCCACAGATGAAGACTTTAGTATTAGTATGAAACGTTGTTGCTGTTTACAGACTGATACAAAGAGGCGATCATTAAAACACACATGAAGTTCTGCGTGTGTGTGTGTGTGTGTGTGTGTGTGTGTGTGTGTGTGTGTGTGTGTGTGTGTGTGTGTGTGTGTGTGTGTGGTATACACTTTGTCATTGAGCAGAAAGGTTTATTAAAGGTGTTTAAGTGACAGTTGAGCTGTTGGGTGTCGTCACATCTCTATTTAAATGGACGAGATTCTATACCTTATTAAAATATTTTCATCTGATAGAATTTCCCATATTTTCTATTATTATTATTATTATTATTATTATTATTATTATTATTATTATTATTATTATTATTATTATTATTATTATATGTAATGTTAGCCTATATAGATCTATCAGGCTTTGAGAGTTTGTGTGTGGTTGATGAATGTTCCATCACAGGGCTCATGCGTTATTTTTATGTTTTATGGCCCTGCGTGTGTGTCCTACACATTTCTGTGAACGTGTCGTTAAGGTGATTTAAATTCCCCATACTGCTTTAGTTGGTGATTTAATGCGACCCTGCACGTGCCGATGAGCTCCACACGTCTGGGGGAAAAAAACACCACCACCAAGAGGCACAGCAGCGGATTAGTTTAATTACGGATAGATTGTTTGTCTATTTAAACCATGCTATTTTCTTAATTCTCTTAAACGCTGATACGCTGAATATATTGTCTAATTTATTCAGTCCTTCAATTCCTTATGGTGTTGACTACTGAGGGTGTTTTTGTCATGGATAGGTTCATTGATTATAACAGGTTTTATTAGGCTCGTAAAAGACCATCTCCAGTGACGCGTTTTTTAATAGTCGATTTAATAATAACAACAATTATTTTATTGTATTATAATATACAAATGATCATTTTTATTATTTAATGTTTAATGTTAATAACGTTATAATAAATAATAAAATATTCTTTTTAATAATAATAATAATAATAATAATAATAATAATAATAATAATAATAATAATAATAATAATAATAACGCACAGCATTAAACACCTTTTTTTTCTTCTTATTATTATTCCACACCCTGAAATTCTATGATTAATTCATGTCGTGTGCTTCTTAACACTGCACAGCAAAACACCTTCTAAATATTAAAATGCGCATTTAACCAGTTTTTTTTTTTGTTTCCACGACAAACGATGCATATTTTGAACAGAGGTAATATCTGTTAGATGCATTAAATACATTACTTTTGCATAAGTAGCAGAAATATTTATGTTGCTTTTTTTATCTTGTATTTTAAAGTCAGTCCCAGAGAGCAGTGAACTAGGAATGGAACCCGCATTTAACTTTTTTTTCCCTATGTTGTTATCAACCAAAAATCGAAGCTTATTATAATTCGGTGGCTCTTTTCTGTCTGGGGTTTAAAGGAATCCTATAATTCTATGCACCGCACGAGACCTTTGTGAAGTGTGAAACCATGGCGGATTAAAAAGTTAACATATGTGATATTTACTCTAGGTAGCTAAAGTAAACGCGTCAGATGTTTCATGGACACATTTGCCTTAAAAACCGTGTTATTTAAAAAAGCAAAAGCAATTTCTAGCCAATATTTGAGTCACGCGCGAGGCAACATGCTCTGTAATTTTGACTCAACAGTTACTATAAAGATATAAAACATTTAAGTTTGTCAGCTTGATCACACACGTTGCATTTTTTAAAATCACAGCTGTTTTGAGAAACTATGACGTCATTTCCTTTAAGGGAAGATAGTGAGCATCGATGCTCCCTATTTATTTTTTGTGTACCATTGTGGGATTTCTGGGACAAACAAACTTTCTACTGTATTAGGAGGATTAAGAGTGACAGCCGTTAAAATTGCCACCACCCTGACCAGGCTACTGAACTAGAGAGCTGATTGAGACGCACCCAATATTTTAGACTTTTTACAGAACTGAGTCATTTGATTCCTTAGCTGTTGTCCAGCTAGTGCTGCTTGGTTTACTTTCCCTGAATGAACATGATTGTACTCTATGTTCATTTACACTCTCTAGAGAAATGTACTAGATTGTACTCATACCTTTGCTTTTTTTTTTCAAGAGTATTCTTAAAGGTCTTCTTTTGTACCCGTCAATATGTATTTTTAGCAGGAAACCTGGATATTGTATACCCTTCAAATATTATCAGGTACATAAATTGACCATAATTACCTAGCTATTTTAGAGTGAAGATTAAAAAGTACACATGGAGATAATGTACCGCATGTATAAAGGGTACAATGGATGTACCACAGAAGTGATAAGAAGATTAGTATCCTCTTAGTAAGAGTATAAAGAGAGATAAACACATGAATTTTCCTACTCAGATTTTGTAAGTGATAAGTGGTAAGTTAATTTGAAATGATTTTTGCTAACAATGCTAGCCTGAATGGTACCAGTGGCTGACCAAAAATGTTAAGATGTATTTGCTCTAAGGGTTTTACCACAAATAGTCACCTCATACTTTTACTAATTTAGCACACAGAAAGATGAATCACCTCCCAGTATCACCTCAAGGGATTTTACTACACCACAGTGAACTAGCCTACAATTGTGGCTTTAGTAACCAAGAGCTCTCAGAAAACAATTGAAACTGCCAAAGTTAACATTCAGTTGTAATAATAGCCATTATGGCAATTTCACTCATGACATGTCATGGTTTCTCCTTGAAAACAGGAGTCAATTATAGCCAGAGGAATTTATTTGCTGAACTGTATGTCCAATAGGAAATCATTTGTTATTAAGCTCTTAGCTGTTTTTTATGAGCACACTATACATCCTCCCTATATAGTAAAACTACAAAAATATTGGGCGCAATAGAATATGTCCATTCTACAGACATTATTCAATTGTTCTATATAGAACTGCACCACACAGGGGATAAATTCAGTGTTTTAATGCCCGATTTAGAAAATAATGTTCCATTCTGGGGCATTTTGGGTTCAACTTCAAACATTGAAGAGAGTGTAATGCCATTAAACAAATGGTGAGGTATTTTGAATTCTCTTCTGTGAATGTTTTTACTGTTTTTAACTATTTTTTCATGATCTGTCCCATGATATGTGTTAAATAATGGTCTTTATATATTTGACATATTGTGCACTGTGGCTATGTCAGATCTTACTCCAGACATGAGAAATAACACCTCTTAAACACCAATCTCTAAATAAATAAATTAATTCATGAAATCTGAAATCTAGATTGGTTAAGCGTACTAGACATATTCACTGGCCCCTGACAAGTTAATTTGCCACACCTCACCTCCACTGTATACATTTCCTTCCAGATTTTTCTTCTTTAGGTGTCCAGTAGCAAGCACTACATGGCATATGGAAAAAAAATATATACACTATATGCACTATGTCAGCAGCAGGAAGTCATTTAGAATTCAGGACAAAATAACTCTACACAGTTCTCTCTCTCTCTCTCTCTCTCTCTCTCTCTCTCTCTCTCTCTCTCTCTCTCTCTCTCTCTCTCTCTCTCTCTCGTGTGTGGTTTGTGTTTTCTTGAAAACTGTAGGTGTGTTTGTGTGCTTGTGTGTGGGACACAGTGTGAAACATTTTTTACCTGAATGAGATACTTCTTCATTATTACCACTTGACAAGAGAACACACATAGCCTATATAATTTTAAATCACAAATATGTGCACAAATAAGAGCACTTAAAACGACGCTATATCGCACGTGCAGTTAAAGGCCTGACGTCTGTGTCCCCCCCACCACCACCACCACCACACACACTCCCCATTCCATCCTTTAAAAAAATCATCCCCTATAAATAAGTACCCCGATGGTTAAACATTCCGGGAAAAAGCGCAAAAAAAAAACTCGAAAGAGCCCTAAAGCCTCTCTATTGAGGAAGAGAGAGAGAGAGAGAGAGAGAGAGAGAGAGAGAGAGAGAGAGAGAGAGCATGAGCTCAGTCGTGTCTGGAAATGATTCGCAGATGCAGCTTCAGTTTTTGCCACTCAATTGGTATTGACATTGGGATCATGCAAGAACTTCTCTCTCTTTTTCACACACACACACACACACACACACACACACACACACACACACACACACACACACACACACACACACACACACACACACACACACACACGCCTCTTACTTTCGTTAGGTAAAATTGAATACAATTCACAGTTGGCACGACAATGGTGCATTTGGGAATATTATAAATTAAAAAAATATATATAAAGGGGAAGAGGGAGACATTATTGGTTTTAAATGAGCAATAAAGCACGCGCATTGCTCAGCCCTTCGCCCTCCCACTAACACACATGATGCACACACACACTGCTGCAGGATATTTTATAGCATTTATACTACTACTACATTTATACTATAATAATAATAATAATAATAATAATAATAATAATAATAATAATAATAATAATAATAATAATAACAATAATAATAATAATAATAATAATAATAGTTTTTTTATTATGATTATGATGATTATTATTATTAGGCTCTTTTGTGCGACAGTAAACCTAACATGCAGCTTTAATTTTGCAGATAATAACATGCAGATAATTTTCGTGCAGCTTTATCAGGCATTATGTCTCCCATTATGTCTCCCTTCTGCTCTGTATATTTATGCAGAGATTGGAGACGTCAAAGGCAATTTGTGCACACACGCTAATAGAGGCTGCCCGACGGCGTAATGGCGCTTAATCAGTGCGATCATGTCGGCCTGCGCGAGCCCGTTGTTGTGCCAGATCGGGTTTCCCGTAATATAATGTAATGGTGGCGAAATTGATCGTTTTTCTCCTCTCTCTCTCTCTCTCTCTCTCTCTCTCTCTCTCTCTCTCTCTCTCTCTCTCTCTCTCTCTCTCTCTCTCTCTCTCTCTCTCTGTAATTCCGAGCGCCTCCGCACCTGCGAGTCATTCCTCCTCTCATCTCTATGCGCTATAATTCAATTCCACCCCTTTAAAAAAAATACAAGACACGAGGCTTTTTTATTCCTGACGAGTGCAGGTAAGGAATATTTCACCAATGTCATACAAACTATATAAATATAGTCTATTCTATATATAAAATTATTTTAATCACTAGCATGCAAGAACATTTCAATGTAACTTATAAATATATTTAAGCAGATAAACATTTGTTCTCTTGTAAACTGCATTTGTTCATTTATTGTTCTCTTGTTTTCTTGTATTTTTATTTTATTTTTGTTGAGTTCTTTTATAAATGGAAAATGTCGGCAGTAGATAAGCTCTAAATTATTTATATTTATTTATTTATTTATTTATTTATTTATTTATTTTTAGATTGAAGAGCTCGCGCTCTGTGACGTGTACATCGGATAGAACGCATGCACACCTGTTTGATATTTCCTCCAGCTGCTTGCCCAGGTTCATATTACACACTGCTCGAAAGGCGCGTGCTTTAATTAAACAACAACAACAACAACAACAACAACAATAATAATAATAATGACAATACTACTACTACTACTACTACGAATAATAATAATAATAATAATAATAATAATAATAATAATAATAGTTCTTCTTCTTCTTCTTCTTCTTCTTCTTCTTCTTCTTCTTCTTATTGTTATTATCATTAGTATTAATAATGATAATAACAATAACAATAATAACAATAACAATAACAATAACAATAATAATAATAATAATAATAATAATAATAATAATAATAATAATAATAATAATAATAACAATATTATTATTAATATTGTTATTATTATTATTATTATTATTATTATTATTATTATTATTATTATTATTATTATTATGTGAAAGATTATTGTTGTCTTTATTAGGGCTCTATAAATGTACTCTAAGCCGTAAATTAAAACAAAATCATCATCATTAAAGTAAAATCATCGTGCATGTAATAGCCAAAGTGTTGGATACAGGGACAGATTAGACCATTTAATTGCAACTATAAGATGTCAAATTCTATTTTATTTTAACTCATTTTAAATGGTCTCTATTTAAAAGTTTCATATAGTTAAATAATCTATTTAAGATATAACTTTTCAGATTTTCTGTCATATCTTAGATATAACAAACTTATACTTCGCTAGCGGTACTAATACACATCATTCTCTTTATTCCTTTATTTAATTTATTCTTTCTTTCTTTCTTTCTTTCTTTCTTTCTTTCTTTCTTCTTTTTATTGTTCTTCTTCTTCCTCTTCCTCTTCTTCTTCTTTTTATTATTATTATTATTATTATTATTATTATTATTATTATTATTATTATTATTATTATTATTATTATTGCATGCATATCCTGACATGTTTCTGTGTCCTGGATAAAAAAAATAAAATTTTGTTATTCTCCTGCTTTAGGCCTGGATTTTTTAACGACACCTTTGAGATTTCAGGTCTAACTTTAGCACATAATCAAAAACGTCTAGGAGAAAAACGCTCCACGTTTTCACTAATGTGTAAATCTCCCGTTCCCTTAAATCACGGGACTCATATGTAATATATACTCGGAATAAAGGTTAATAATGAAAAAAAAATATTAAAACCTAATCGCATTATACAATCCTATCGTGTTGTTAAAATTAAATAGGCTGTTAAATTTAGATAAAAATAATCGATGATATCTGTGTTTTAGATAGATAGATAGATAGATAGATAGATAGATAGATAGATAGATAGATAGATAGATAGATAGATAGATAGATAGATAAACACTAGGTTATTGCACTGAGCACAAGTGCTTTTGTTTTGGCTGTAAGCGCATAATTGGGTTCATTTCAGATTCATTTCAGGTTCAATTAATTTAAGAGCTTTTTGAACAGCCTTCGGTCTCAGGGTGAAGAAAGCACGTCCTCCTTCACGTGTCTCAGGCCGCGCGTGACACAGAGCACGTGAACACGGGCTCATGTACATAGTGCTGTTAGTTGTGGTGCCGCTGCTGGTGGGTTAGTGTCCGAATGTTTCAATGAAATACAGATAAGAGAAATAAAAAAACGAAATAATGAAACGTTTGACCACAAATGCGTATTTACTCGTTTTTATGAAACAAACTGCAAATATGCAGACAGACAAATGTGTCCTGCTGAAGAACAGACGGAAGCATCTTTCAGACAGGCAGACAGACAGGCAGACAGATGTGTCATGCTGACAGACAGATGTGTCATGCTGATAGACAGACAGGCAGGCAGACAGACAGACAGGCAGACAGACAGATGTGTCTTCAGATTAATAACCGAGAAGAGAAAGTTTTCTCTTAATTTATTGTAATAATTCTAGTGTTATGTGCTATTGCATTTCATAAATAATAGAATATCATTTAAAAGAATGATAAAAAAAATAATTACACATTTCTAGAAAACTTGATGTTTGTCTCTGAAGCTGCCCGGATGCACGCGCACGCTCAATCCATTCCATCCGTCCGGGTTCCTACAGGAATATTGGTCTCCTTGGCAACGAGGAAGCGTCATGGCGGACGAATCCATTTCTCTACCGTGGTCAGGAACGTAAATGAAAGAGCCTTAAACTCATCCAGAGTGTGTTTGAAAACATCTACACATAGGTTCTGTCAATTAAGATGTACATATATCATATAAATCTTTCACTTGTACGCTTTAACAATAAGAAAATGCTGTATTTAGTTGCTATAATATTGCAATGGTTTAACACTCAATGGTTGATTCCAGTCTCTGGCTGTTTGAGTAAACATGGCGGCCCGTTGCTTAGCACGAAATGTTATAAGATTCTAACCTTAATTTGACAGGCGTCTTTACTGATTTTATTGTTTATCGTATTAACGTGTGTGTTTATTTTATACACCGATAAATATGTCGGATTCGGAGGAAGAGAGCCAGGACCGGCAGCTGAAGATGGTGTTAATCGGAGACGGAGCTTCAGGAAAGGTGAGGAGGGATTTACAGCAGCTTTGGTTCTAATGCTAAGTGCTAATGCATCCTACGCTAATCTACGTGCTTTATTATATATATATAACAATATATTATCTTTTTAAATAAACGTCGAGACACAGTTGACAAAGCTGTGAGTGAGTTGAACGCTAAATGCTGTAGAGGTTTGTTGTTATTTTGGCTGTATTTTAGCAATATCGCTAATAAACACACGAATCCTGTTGATGCCACATGTAGAGAATTACACGAGACATATAACATGGCACAAGAGTGGAAGAACATATAAGAGTGTGCAAACAAGCAACAGTGTATAAATATACAGACACAGATCTACAAAAGTGCAGAATTCTATATGGTACAATAAAACCTCAAATACAATGTCTAAACTATTAGGTAAATAAAAGTGAATAATCATTGCACACATACATGTCATTTGTGAACGTAAACATTTCTGAATATTTCTTTTTCTTTTAATTATTTCTATTCAATCAAGACCAATAATGTATTTATGTTTGGTTAAACCCTTAATGTGTATTGCTCGGTGAGAACAGGAACAGATGTACACTCACTTAAGCAGGAGTACTAAAATATAAGGACATTTACATTATTTGTGTAAATTTATTGTTTACCTTTATCCCGAGTGACTTACAATTTTTTTTTTTCAATTTATAAAATTGAGGGTTAAGGGCCTTACTCAGGGGCCCAGTAGTGACAACTTGTGGACCCAGGATTCGAACTCACAACCTTCTGTTTACTAACATGCTAATGACGTGACGTGACATACAGCTAAGCATGGTGACCCATACTCAGAATTCGTTCTCTGCATTTAACCCATCCAAAGCGCGCGCACACACACACCGTGGACAATTGGAGAGGGTTCGGTGCCTTGCTCAAGGGCACCTCAGTCATGGTATTGCTGGCCTGATACTCAAACCCCCAACCTTAGGAGTCAAACTCTCTGACCATTAGGCCACGACTTCCCCAAAGTTTTACTAGTCAAACACCTTAACCACCTTAACACCTTAACCACTAAGCTACCATTTCCCAGTACCAGTATTGAAATATTGTAGTATATTTTCCCATATTAATATTCCGTGACTGACTGGCAAACGCTTCTTATGAGCTTTAATGTAGTCTAGCTTACATTAAATTGATCATTTGGCTCTGTGTTATACCTGGCATGCAGAGTAGGATATTTAGCCAGGTTTTTAGACCCAGTTTGCTTATATGGACAAATTTTTAAAATGGAGAGTGAATCTCTAAATGGAAGCTGGACAGGAGCCTAGTGTGGTCACAGATGAGGACGATAAACGAGCCTGGGCAGAGATGATCCTGTGGTGTCGGAGTGTAAACAAACATGGGCACATACGATGCTGCGGTGTGTGATGGTAAATGAGTGTGGGCACCAATGATTTGTCGAAGTGAAATGGGAAACCTGTCAGTCTATGCTTTTCCGGTGTCCAGCTACACTTAATAAGTCGTCCTGAAAGATCAGAGGCCTCGATATATTTTCATAGGTTCAGTTTGATGTTCTGCTAAAAACCTGTACAAGTTTGTGTAATGTAACAGCTCAGGTGACAAAAGGACAAAACTCTTAACATGAACAGGGGAAAGCAGAGATAAGGAAGTTTCTGTCATATTGTGAAGAAAACATAATGAAACTCGAATTTGCCATTTGTGAGTTGTATAATGTCATTTCACACCTTGGAAAGTTTGAAGTGTCCGTGTGTGTGGGGGGGGGGGGGCAAGTGCGCAACAATTTGGAATTAAATTGCAGCACAGAAACAATAGCGAGTGTAAATTAGCGAATAGCATTAGCAGTAGCTAATTAGTATAATTAGCTAATGCTACTAAGCTAATTAGTGTAGTCACTTTATCAAGTACTGTCAAGTCGAGTCGAGAAGCTTTAATTGGCATTGTAATCATATATACCTGATGCAGTACACAGTGAAACTGTGTCTCTGTAGAAGCTTACTTAAGCGACCATGTTGATCCGATGTCACTCCATAATCTGGGAAGGAACCGGCAGATACAATTTCAATTCGATAAGGCATTTAAGTGCCTCTGACCTGTTTTAATGAGGAAGTACATGTTATAACTACGTTTTGAACCATGGGTATACTATCTATGCTCACAGTTTTACAGTCTTGTATAAATACTTAAAAGTATCTTATCCCATCTGAGTAGTAATTCAGTTAAATGTTAATTTAAAGCTAGACACCCCCCCACCCCCTCCATTTTCCATAACGTGTATCTTAGTATTATCGTTCCATGCCACCTTTTTCCTTTTAAGTCTGAACATTTTGATTATACTGTATATCTGATAAAACTGATGCAATCTTGTCTAGGAAGAAACTGAACAGACTGTACTTATATGTTTAAAAAAAAAATCCTAAGCGCACACACACACCCAACACACACACACACACACACCCAACACACACACACACATACCCCCACCGCACACACACACACACCCCACACACTACCCCCACACACACATACCCCCACCATACACACACATACCCCACCACACACACACACACACACACACACACAAACACACAAACACACACACACAAACACACAACACACACACACACACATACCCACACCTCACACACACACACACACCCCACACACTACCCCCACACACACATACCCCCACCATACACACACATACCCCACCACACACACACACACACACACACACC